>NC_056735.1:553603616-553608616 GCF_019279795.1 Protopterus annectens
CTCGGCTGGGATAGTTATCTCTCCTTTAGGGGAGAGGGGTGAAGTTTGCACTGAACCTGTCTGCCAGTATGTTGGCAATTTCTGTGGGTTCAGTGATTTTGTATCATTTTGGACTAATTCTGAGCATATCTGGGAGTTTCCACCCAGGTTCCTAACATAGCTGAAAAAGGCCTTATGATTGTCCTTTGAATCCATGGCAATTTTTCTCTCAAAATTGGCCTTAGTTGATTTTATGAGTGCTCGTATTTTTTACTAATAATGATCAGGGGTGACTTCCTTTTTATGGATTTTGTTCTATCATGTAATAGCTTTCTCCTCTTATTGTAAAGTTTGTTAATGGCTGGGGTCCACCAGACTGGACGTTTGCCCTTTGTGGAAAGAGTCTTGGTTTTATTTGGGATTGCCTGATCCATGCAGTCCTGGAGGTGTTCATAGAAGGCATTTGTAAGGGCTTCCGCAGCTTGGGTTGTGGTTTCCTCTGGCTCAGGGGCCTTGAAGGATACCACACCAGTCTTGAGTAGTGTGAAGTTTGCTTTAGAGAAGTTCTTCACTATGGTCTTTTTGTTTGGGGTGGGGGCGGGATGTGGATTTCCAGTGAGATTAGTTTATGATCAGATCTCACCAATGAGGGATATACTTCGTGTGGAGCATTTTGTCCCCATGTTTGTGACAATGAGATCTAGTATATTTTCTCCTCTTGTGGGAACAGTGACTAGCTGTTCCATGGCATTTGAATTTATGAACTCCAGGAACCATTGGGCTAGAAAGTTAGGGCTTGAGTAATGTTCCCAGTCTATATTCGGGTAGTTGAAGTCACCCAATATGATGGTGTTTGGAGATACATTTATACCCTCCAGTGTCTTCAGGAAGGCTGTGTGGGGTTCCTGAGTTTGAGAGGGTGGCCTGTAGCATGCTACAATTTGTAGAGCAGTTTTGCCTATGGTTAGTTGCACCTGGATGGTTTCCGAGCTTCGGTGCATTGGCACCAAGCTGGAGGTGTGGGTATCGTTTATGAATATGGATACACCCTCCTTTTGTGGTGTGGTCCGGGTTTTGGGGCCGGAACGCATGATATGAGGTAAAACCTAATAGTGCCGGGGTGCTCTCAGGAGCCTTGAACCAGGATTCAGTTACAGCACAGACATCGATGTTCTCCATACTGAGAAGGGCCTCAAGTGCGTGCATTTTGAGATTTAGACTTCTGGCATTGAGCAGCATTACCCTCAGTTTCTTCCCATTTTTGTTTTCTAGGGTGGTAGGTTTAGAATTTGAGCCTTGCCTAAAAAAGGCACTATGGGGGTGGCAAGAGCCTAGTGCTTCATCTGCTCTTATTGATTTGAGTTCTACTTTAGGATGTGAAGCTGTAAGTGTTTCCACCGTGCCTTTAGTTATACACACTTATTCAGTGTGAAAATTGGATTCTGAAATGACCTTTATTAACACTTACAAGGATTTGAATCCCCTATTGGTTTGTCCTAAACAAAAGAAGCTGTCAAATAACATAGATGTGTGTGTTTCGCAGTCAATGGACCTTTGTCTCACGGATTCACTACCATGTGTTCTCCCTTCTTTACTTGGCAAGGAGATTTCTGCACTTAATAAATCTTTACTAACTAAAGATCACAATGTGTGTGAGCGCACGAACCACTCGCACTTCCATTATGCGAGATATTCAAATGGACTGTCAGAATTCGCAAAGACCGAGCACTAGTGTTATGTGTTCGCCTCAGTTGGAGTATACAAGTGATGGTGGCAATGTTTTTGTGGCTGTGACTTCCACTTTAACTCACTATGTATGTCCATTTCCCGCCTTTGCTGCTAATAATTCATCTAATAATTCTGATATGAATTCCTCGCCAGCAGGAACCTCCATTACAGTCTCTCACCGGCGGGAACAAACTGTAAGTATAAACAATATTCC
Organism: Protopterus annectens; assembly: GCF_019279795.1. Classification (NCBI taxonomy): domain Eukaryota; kingdom Metazoa; phylum Chordata; order Ceratodontiformes; family Protopteridae; genus Protopterus; species Protopterus annectens. The sequence continues at coordinate 553,605,538 of NC_056735.1, forward strand.
TGCCTCTGCTTATACTCTAAACAACTCTCATTTGGCAGGAATTCCTGCTACATTTCATAATCAAAATGGTTTATGTCAACATGTAGTGGGTCCTGAGCCTCCTCTGCATGCTACAGTTAACAACTTACCTCATACTGCTTTTCCGATTATGGGTAATGTACTACCCCAACATAATTTGAATTCTCAGTTCTCCACTCAAACGCATACTAATACTACTGCTCATGTTTCTTTTCCAGTGACTGCAGATTTGTTATCATATCTGCATTTGGATGTGAATAGTAATCCCTTCGCACAGGATTTAGATCAGTTGTATCCTTCTGATGAGTCTTCGCATGTGGATTTTATCCGTCTCAAAAACCTCAAGTCACGTCTGTTTTCCTTGGAGAGACTGTTTTTTATTTTCAAAAGTACACAGATGGACATTCTATATTTAACATGTTGTTTAGATAGGAATATGGTACCCTTTGGCTTTCGTATTGTTAAATTTCCCAATAATTTATCCAGTGATTCCTCCTTATATAGGGAACTTGTTTCCTTATATAACAATACAGGATTACAAGTAGTCAAATTACTCATCAGTCATAAAGAACAGAAATTACTACAGCTAAGGTCAGAAATTCTGTCCTTACTTTCTGAGGTTACTTCTCATCCTGATTTTCCTCAACTTTTACACATTTTTAATGGCATACATCCGAGGATCAATAGACATGTAGCCACTATTTTGCATCGTAAGAAACAAAAATTACACAGGGTTTACATTCAGTATAAAAATGGCAGAGCCTACCCTTTAAGATCTGAATTTAACCATAGATTCAGTTACAGGAATAGACTAGGGGCTCACAATGATTATAATGATTTTAGGGTTCCGTTTGAGAAAACCACTAGATTCCCTTATAAGACTACCTACAGTACACCATACAAAACAGCGAATAGTTCTTGTTATGGGAATACCAGTCTAATGAATAGTTTTGTCCCTGTTGTTTCTTCCTGTGCTCCAGTTTCTTCTAGCTCTATCCCGTCCTTCATTCCTATCACCTACGTTCTTTACTCTTTCTTCTAGTTCTATCCCATCCTTTACTCCTGTGTCCCACTTTCCTTCTCTTTCTTCATCTACTTCTGTCACTCCTGTCAGTCACTTCCCTACGCTTTCTTCCTCTACTTCTGTCACACCTGTTCTTCCTTCTAATGTTGTTTTACGCCCCCCTCCCACTTCTTTCTCTCAGGCTATTTCTATTCCTTCCTCCTCTCCAGCTGTCTCCTCTGCTTCTAGAACCTCGGATGTGCCTGTTACCCCTATTGCTCCCTCCACTACCCCTTCTGTTCCTCTCTCCACTTCTTTTTATGCTACCCCTTTTAATCCTAGCTTATCCTCGACCACTCCTCTTTCCACTCCTTTTTCTATCCCTCATGATTCACTCTCTGCTTCTGTCCCTATTGCTGTATCAGATCCCTTATGTACTTTGGACCAGTCAGTTTCTATTAATAAAGATAATGTTCCTTTTTTATCTCCAGGATCACAGAGAGTCCACTCAGGGGCTTAGTTTGAGGGATGAGAGGTCACACCTTCACTTACAGGACAAGAAGCAGTCTCTTGAAAGAAGAAGCTCCTTTGGATCACTTGAATCACATTCCTCCTTGTTTTTCAAGGAACAACTCTGTCCATCATCAACAAGTTGCACACAGGAACCTCCACAGGGGTCGTCCGAGAAAATTGTACCATCCATGATGGAAGAATTGGATCCCCTCCTTCTTGCTTGTTCTTCTGAAGTGTTTAACCTTACTGTTAGGACTTTTTCTCATACCATTTTGGAGGTTTTGAAGAAAGGTTTTACGTTTATTCCATCTCAATGGGCAGACCTTTCTTCTCTCCTGCTTGATTTATGCCTTTTCCTCAGGAAGCTCAACTTGAATTTAATTTGTGAAAAAGACAATGACTTGGATAGAGATCTAGTGAATGTAAACCTTAAACTCCCATTCAGATGCATTTTGTTTAATCCCCCTTTGAATAATACTTTGCAGATTTTTCTCAAACTGTGTGAGAGAGATTTCAGACAAATACTTAGCCAACCCTGTTCTCGCAAATGGTTTAATTTCTCTCCACAACAGATGTCTGCACTAAATGAGCTGCATAAAGATAAGTCCCTCAGAATTATGACAGCTGATAAAGGGACTGGGGTTGTCCTGATGGAACAGGAGCGTTATGTTAACTACTTAAATGAAGACTTGAATAACAGCACTTACTATTTACTAGTTCAGCAGTCTGATGTTAACCGTGCTTTTAAGAAGATTGATAGAGTATTAAATTCCCTTCTCAAAAAACAAGCTATTTCTTCTGAAGAAGCAGATTTTATGACTGTTACCAATCCTCAGCTTGGGAAGTTCTTCTGTATCCTCAAGATGCATAAGAATCATACCAACCCACCTTTTAGACACATAGTGTCTAATCAAAAGACTAAAACTGAAACAATCTCTGAATTCATGGATTGGTCTCTTAACCCGGTTGTACAAAAATCCCATTTTTTTCTTCGTGATTCTTGGGACTTCCTTAATACATTACATAACAATCCACCCGCTTCTAATAACATTCTTTTGGCTACTTTGGATATAGAGGCTCTTTATACCAATATCCCGCATGATGAAGGTATTGAATTTTTGTGCTCCTAATTATCTCAAGCCACGGCTTTTAGCCCAGGAAGAATTGACAATTTTTGCATTTTAGCTTCTTTGGTTCTGGAAGGCAACCTCTTCCACTTTGATAATTCCATCTATAAACAGATTAGAGGGGTAGCCATGGGATCTAGAATGGTTCCCTCTTTTGCCAACTTAGTTCTCTCTTCTTGGGAGATTAATTCCCTCATACATCTACCTGATTTTGACTGCATACGCTTATACAGGAGATAAATAGATGATGTGTTTTTCATTTGGGAGGGTAGTGAACAGCATATACATCATTTTTTTTTCTCTGAGTCCATTCCCTTTTTAAAATTTAAAGTTGCTTCTTGTGGGTCACATGCCACTTTTTTGGATGTTTGTGTGTCGTTTGATTCTATTAGACTCTCTTGGACTTCCACGATCCATA
>NC_056735.1:553613616-553618304 GCF_019279795.1 Protopterus annectens
TTCATCTGTTTAATAACTGGACTTCATCAGAAAGTGAAATACAATACATTTTACAGTATATATAACTTCAGTAAAAGAGGCTGTTCTAATAACAGTAAGAACCAATGAGTGAGAATCTCATTAGTAAAACAAATGCTTAGCTATAAACATAAATGTAGTGCAACTGAACTCTATATGAACTCTTTAGGCTAGTTAGAAAATAAGCACTCTACTTGTTATTGTATAAACACAAATCATCTTCCCCATTTCAATGCACACTTAATATTAATATTTTCATTAAGGCCTGGGGGACTGTCTGCATTTAATTTCAACTTCCAAAGCAATACCTTCACTTCAAGCAAAGTACTGCTGTCCCCAAAAAACTGTGGAACTTCCTCTAAGACAATGAATTTAAAGCTAACAAAATGCATGCATGTTGTACTGTGCTAATGCATTTCTGTTATCCATATTTCTAATAGCTGCACAGCATTCTTTTATTCTAATGGACAATTTGCGGATCATTTTACCTATATAAATCGAAGAACATGTAGAACAGATATATATTTTTATGTATATATTTATGTGTGTGTGTGTGTGTGTGTGTGTGTGTGTGTGTGTGTATATATATATATATATATATATATATATATATATATATATATATATATATATATATATATACATATATATATATATATATATATATATGTATGTATGTAGGCACTCCTAAAAATGGAGAACATTGATATCTGTGCAGTAATTGAGACCTGGTTCAAGGCTCCAGAGAGCACCCCTACAATACCAGGCTAAAACTCTTACTACACTTTTTTCGGCCACCAAACCAGGACCGAAACACTAAAGGTGGAGGAGTGTCAATATTCACCAAGGATATTCACACCACCAGGCTAGTTGCCCAACACAATGTGTCTGAAATTCTCCAGGTGCAACTAACACTAGGTAAGACTGCAATCTAAATTGTAGCTTGCTACAGATTCCCCACCATACCCCAAGAGTCTCATTACACCTTTCTAAACATACTGGAAAATATTAAAATAGAACCAAACACCCTAATACTGGGTGATTTTCACTACCCTGCCATTAACTGGGAAAACTACTCATGTACCAACACCTTTGCCCAACGGTTCTTGGAATTCATAAATTCCAACGCCCTGGATCAACTAATCCATAGTCCCACCAGGGGCTCCAATATCCTAGACCTGGCCATTACAAACATGGGAAATCGATGCTCCACACCTAATGGTCACCCCCTCATTAGTCAGGTCTGACCATAAGCTAATCACCCTTAACATCCACATCCCACCCCACCCCCAGTAAAGAAACCTCCATAAAAAACTTCTCCAAAGCCAACTTCATGCTCCTCAAGTCAGAAGTGACAAACTTCATGACACCCATGCTGAATCCTACACTAAGGCATTGTACAAGCACATCCACTCATGCATGAATCGTGCCATCCCAAATAGAACAAAGATGCTATCATCCAAAAAAAGGAAGCCAATCTGGTGGTTCCCTGCCATAAACAAACTTTACAACAAAAGGAAGAAACTGTTGCAGAAAAGAGGAAATTCCCAGGATGGAAAAAAACTCCCTTACCAGCCTCAGCAAGTAACTGAGATCCCTCATAAAATCTTCCAAAGCTAGTTACGAAAATAAAATTGCCAAATATTCCAAAGACAACCACAAGGCATTCTATAACTATGTCAAGAATCTAAATGGCAATTCTGAAACCTGCTCTGAGCTAAAACAGAATGGCATTAAATATACTGATCCCAAGGATATTGCCAATATCCTGGCAGATCTATTCAATGCCAACTTCACCCCCCTCTCGCCCCCTAAATGGCCTATCTCAATACCTGAAGATTGCCAAATTCCGGTAATAACGACCACACAGGTAAAAAACACACTCTCCAAAGCTATGAATACAGCATCCATTAGACCAGATGACATCCAGGGCTGTGTACTACATGAACTACAATATGAACTGTCACCTCACCTAAGTGTCATGTTTAATCATAGCCTCACTTCAGGTTTCATGCCCACAGAGTGGCACAGTCCTACAGTTATCCCACTCCACTAGTGGACGAGCCTTATCTGCAAGGCCATGGAACGTATTATCATGGATCTTATAAACAAAGACTTTGGCAACCTTCAAACACTGGACCCCACCCAGTTTGGGTTCGTGAAGGGCCGATCTTGTCTCCTGAACCTGATTAACTTCTTTGAATCAGTCTCCAGAGCCATGGACAAGGGTAAGGTGGTCCACACAGCCTATCTAGACCTTGCCAAGGCCTTTGACACCATCCCCCCACTCTGAAATCATAGATAAACTTACTAAGCTGGGCATTAATCCCTACGTCACCCAATGGGTTGCTAACTGGCTTACTGATAGAACCCACACTGTAAAAGTAGCCCACTCCAAATCCAGCTCCAGACAAGTGACAAGTGGAGTACCTCAGGGTTCAGTCCTGGGACCGCTCTTGTTTGACATCTACTTCTCTGAAGTACAGGCCAACATTAAGGGACTCTGGCTAACAAAGTCATCAGATGACTGCAAACTGGGAGCCATTATTGAATCCCCAAATAATGTGGATACTCTACAAAAGGGCCTTACAGAAACAGATACTTGGTGCCAGAGCCATGGGCTCAAGCTCAATGCCAAGAAATGTATAGTTATCCCCTTTGGGAAAAAACATGTACCCATGAATTACCATATAGGTGGCAGTACACTAAACATTGAAAGTGTGATAAGAGTATTAAGGATACAGGTGGACAGTGGTCTCACCTTTGATAACCACATCGCCACAACAGTCAGGAAATCCTTTTATGTGGCACATCTCATCACTAAGGGCTTTTCATCCAGAAAAAACAAGGTTATTGTCCCACTGTACTCATCCCTCATTAGACCTATTATAGAATACAATGCCCTGTTTGGTATGTACCTCTCAAGACATCTGCAACAACTGGGAAGGCCACAGAAATACCTCATTAAAAGAATCACAGGCCTAAAGCAGAGGCCGTATGCTGACCGCATTAAAAAACTCCAGCTATACTCTGTCGGATATTATCTACTCAGAGGCGATCTCAGCTTAACATACAAGGCCATGTCAAACTCAGAGCTGTTGGACATGCTACACTTAAAGAAATACCAATCCCTCAGAGCCACACACTTCAGGGATCTAAACCTTGTCATCACAATAAACAAAACATGCTGGAGGGATAGGTTCCTGACCCAGAGACTCCCCAGACTCTGGAATAGATTGCCCATACATGTCAAGCAGAGAACCTCTTTGGCCCTCTTCAAAAGGAACCTTGACGATTGGATGGGAGAAAGGAAATTCACCCCGGGGATCATGTCAGTTGCTCTGCTAGACAGGAGTCCAGGGAATTAAATAGTGTGGGAAGAAATAGCCAGGGAATTGTTATGGCTAGGCTTGTATAGGCCCTAGGGCTGATAGCCTAGTACTAACCTATGAACCTGTGTGTGTGTGTGTGTGTGTGTGTGTGTGTGCATATATATATATATATATATATATATATATATATATATATATATATATATATATATATGTATGTGTGTGTATATATATATATATCAATATGTGTGTGTGTGTCTATAAGCACCTACATGATTGCATGGATCGTGCTATCCTCCAATAAAAGGAAGTCAATCTGGTGGTCCCCCTGCCATAAACAAACTGTACAACAGAAGGAAGAAACTGTTGCAAAAGAGTAAAATCCCATGAGTGGAGGAGCTCCCTGGTCAGCCTCAGTTAGAAGCTGAGATCCCTTATAAGATCCTCCAAAGCTAGCTATGAAAATAAAATTGACACTAATTCCAAGGACAACCACAAAGCATTCTATAGCGATGTCAAGAATCTCAATGGCAACACCCAGAACATCCTGGCAGAATTACCCCCCCCCTCACCCCCTAAAGGGCCCATATCTATACAAGAAGAATGCAGAGTCCCTGTAATCACAACTACGCAGGTGAAAGTTGCACTCTCTAAAGCCAAAAACACAGCATCCATGGGACCAGACAACATCCCAGGCTGCATTTTACATGAACTTCAGAATGAACTGGCTTCTCACTTAAGCACCATGTTCAGTAATAGCTCTGCATCAGGCTTTGTGCCCACTGAATGGTGCACAGCAACAGTTATCCCACTCCGCAAAGGGGGAGCCACCACTGATCCCGGGAACTATAGACCTATTAGCCTGACGAGCCTGGTCTGCAAAGCCATGGAACGTATCATCATGGAACTCATAAACAAAGACATTGGTAACCTCTAAATGCTGGATCCCACCCAGTTCTAGTTTGTGAAAGGCACATCATGCCTCCTGAACCTGATCGACTTCTTTGAGGCAGTCACCAAAGCCGTAGATGAGGGTAAAGTGGTTCACACAGCCTATCCTGACCTCGCCAAGGCTTTCGACACCATCCCCCATTCTGGAATTATAGCTAAACTCAATAAACTAGGCATAAATCCCTATGTCACAAGATGGGTTGCCAACTGGCTCACTGACAGAACCCACACTGTAAAAGTTGAAGACTCCTAATCTGACCTCAAACCAGTGACAAGTGAAGTACCACAAGGTTCCGTCCTGGGACCACTCCTGTTTGGTATCTACTTCTCTGAAGTACAGGTTAACACAGAAGGCCTCTGGCTAATGAAGTGAGATGAAAAAAACCA
>NC_056735.1:553633844-553636344 GCF_019279795.1 Protopterus annectens
ATACATGAGGATTTTCCCCATGAAACAAGTAGATGTCAGGCAGCAGGTTTTTTGGATAAGGAACATTTTTACAAGTGGGGGCATCAGAGATTTCTACTTTCAGCATGTTACTTGTTACTTTAATAAAGCTGAATATAAATTATAATTAGAACTGCAGTGCAAGAAGTGGTTTAAGTTGAGTGCTGCTTGTTTTTCTTATACTTGATTTTGACTGGCATTCCATTAATGTATTTAAAAAAAAGTAAGTTATTTTTTCATGCCTCACAACCTTTTTTGTTTCCCTCTAGATATTAAGCTGTCATGCAGCCAATGCATTGAAATATTTTTATTCTTCTACACTTCATTTTGTCTTGATTGGACTCTCATAATGACGGTTTGGCACCCAGGGCAGTATTTTTAGTTTTTGTGGTTTGCTACTACAGGTGTGTGTGTGTGGTAGGGAATACTTCAGGCTTGAACCCTGTATCTTGTATGCAGGTGTTAAAGACCTGAATTCCCTACCCACCACCATTTGTAAAAAACGATTGCAGATTTTTGCCTCATGTTCCTCATAATATCTGTGGTTTGTAAATGTTGCAATGCTTGATATTTGATGGTGCAGTGGTAGCATTGTTGCCTCACAGCTGCAGGTTCTTAGGTTTGATTCTTGGCTGTGGTGCCTTCTTTGTAGGGTCTGTATCTTCTTCCTGTGTTTGTGTGGGTTTGATTTTGTGTCCTCCCATGTTACAAAGACATGTCTGCATTATTTCTTCCTGGGCCACTGCTGAAATTTTTTTTTGTTCCAAGTCAGACTGTCCTGATTAACAAATGTTAAATAAAATTGACAGGCATTTGAATTTCAGATTTCAGGTTTCTGAATGTTTAATTCCTTGCATATTTGATGGTGCAGTGGTAGTATTGTTGCCTCACAGCTATAGGTTTCATGGTTTGATTCTTGGCTGGGGTGCCTTCTGTGTGAAGTCTGCATCTTCTCCCTGTGTTTGTGTGGATTTGCTCTGGTGCCCTGTCATTTTACAAAGACGTGTCTGCAGTATTTCTCCCTGGGTCTCCGCTGAAAATTGTTTTTGTTCTGTCAGCAGTAAAATTGACAGGCATTTGAATTTCAGACTTCATGTTCTTCAGAAAATACATAGTAACACAGCCGTAACGCAACCTTTTATTCTAGCAATTTTCTAAGTTTATAAAATGAATATTTGAAATTTGTCCCTATTTTTGGGACTGTATTCCCCTATTATTGGCTTCGTCCAGGTTTTTTGTGTTAAGGTTGACAGCTATGGCAAGAACTGAATTCACTGAATATGTTTGAGGGCTGTATTCCCTCATTACTGAGTTTGATAGCCATTTAAGTTTCAGTCTTCCTCTCTTTTACAAAGCAGCTGATTTGGCGTAGAGGTATGTTGCTCTGACTGTTTTGCACGGGGACCTTGGCAGTAAAATGTATGGTGGTAACACAGCATTTTATTCTAGCAACTTTCCAAGATTATACAAGCAATGTTTAATGTGCCCCTGGTTTTGGGGCTTTTGACCCCCCCCCAATACATTTTGGCTTTTTCCAGTTTTCTTGTGCTGCGAAGTTGAGATGCAGTTGAGTATTGAGTAGATTTTACAAGGAGCTGAGAGCTGCAGGGGAACAGAAGTTTAGTGTTGCTTAAATGAAGTTAGTTTGCCTTGTTAATAGCACAACAGGTTGTGTACTTGCTTTTGATGCAGAAGGCTGTGGGTTCTACTTCCACAAGGGGTGGATGCTGCCGTACTGAGAATGTTCTCCTTGGTGAAGATACTAACTATGAGTCTGTTATCAGTTTGCCATCCATTTTCTCTTGTAATATTACTAGCTTATCATTTTTTTAATGTAATATAGGCAATTTATTCCTGAGGGGCAACAGACACTTTATTTTTCGATGAAACCATGAAATATAAAGGTGTTTGCTAGCAGCATCCTCTTCATTAGTTACAGATTTCTTTAATGTGGAATTATTTAGATGACTTTTACTTCTTCAGAGATTGTGCATATTTACTGATAATGGACTGTAGAATTGTGCATATTTACTGATAATGGCAGACTGTAGAATTGTGCATATTTACTGATAATGGTGGACTGTATAATTGTGCATATTTACTAATAATGGTGGACTGTGGAAGTCTGAGTAGACTTTTATGATAAATGTTCTGAAATGGGCAGTTTTGCCATTATGGGTGCATGCGTTTTGTTTCATTGCTTACTGGAAAAATGTTCAAAACAAATTTAAAATGCCTCTAACCACTGTACTGTATTGTACAAGGAATATACTTTAGTACAATGAGGAAAGTGTATCAAAGAGTACATGTATGTTTCATATGCAAGGGGCCTATGATTTGAAAACAGCCCAAAATTAATCTTTATCTGCCACTTGCAAAATGTATTTTCTTTGAATGTGGGTTTCAATGCTATTTCAATGAATGTGAGTTTCAAGGGCAGAGAAGTTTTAATGTTAATAAGTTTTAATTGTGAGACTGCATT
>NC_056735.1:553641344-553671344 GCF_019279795.1 Protopterus annectens
CGCAAACTCATACATGGGAAACAGCAGTTGTGTAGGTGGGTGGCACCCATGCAACAGGTGAGAGGCATCCAGGTGAGGCCAAAGTGCACATCATTGTAATGAGGTAGCATTTAAACTGTCTTCTACAGAGTCTCTAGATGATGTCAGTGCAAAATAGATTAGTGGGTAGGGTGTAGTAATGCACACAAGTGCATATCTATGGTGAAGGACAGCAAATTGTGTGTACTATACCTGTGCAGAAAAGTAGTGTTCATCTTGTACGAATGCCTAATGTGAATCTGCTGACAATTCCTCTCCCTCACAACTACATAGGTCCCTCTGGTCTGCACATGGGACAACAGCCTGACCCCAGTAAGTATGGGGTTTCCCTGTTGTGGATCACCAATACCTCAGGCATGCTAAAGTTAATGCGTGTGACAATGCACACAACTGTTACACTCAGCCAGTTGGCAATATCTGCATGTTCACTTGTGGTGGTGTTTACTGCATTGCATCATGGTGTCATGACAGGGGCCTATTTGCAAGAGATGTCACATATCTGTAGCATACCTCACAACCTGTCATTGCAGGACACCTGGAAAAGACCAACAAAATGGGGGGACAAAGGCCCAAAACTAGGGTCATATTGTAGAAATTAATGGTATACAGTGCATACGAATGGTGTACACACCCATTAGAATGCCAGGTATGTGTGATGTACAAAATTTAGAGCACAGCAGACAAGTTCAGAATACCGCCAACCCTTCATGTGACCTATAACCTGTACAATTCAATTGTAAGACAAACAAATCTGTTAGGGGAACAATAATGACATACAACAGTAGTACAAGAACTTAGATGTATATGTGTGCACAGGCTGAAGTCAGTACTGTATTGAGGCAGTTTTTGATATAACTACAGCAGAACATCTTATTGGGTACACAACAGCCATCAATTACAGAAACAACTAATGGTCAGCTATCCTACCTGGATTATCCTAATATATACCCAGTTGCTTGCTACAACAACAGCCATGGCTCATGTAGAGCTTACAAAGCTGTTAAGGGACAACATGTGTGAGGTGTATCAGCCTGGAGAAAGGTACCCAAACATTTCCACAGCATTGCACATACCATGGAATACAGTGCAGACAGTCATCAAAAGGTGGTGGAAATATGGGGCTACAGTGACATTGCGAAGGAGTGGACATCCCACCAACGTCTATGAGAATACAAGACCAAACCTGGCCAGGGAGGCTGCCAGGAGCCCTACAGCAACAGTGTAGTAGTAGCAGGAATCTCCAGCAAGTAATGCGTGTGTGCTACATGTCACAGCAACCTTCCATGGTCTCCACATGTCCTGCCTATAGGGTAGGGTTGGAAGATGGTAGAAATTCTGCACATCAAATAATATTCAGGCCTGGTGAAAGTCTAAAAATAATACATCAGGTCTTCAAAAAGCAAGTGGGAAAATGTGTTATGGTAGTATGGGACCATGGTTGTACTCGATGGCAGAAAAAAAAACTTCCTTAGCTGTTAAAGGTCTTCCCAGGTGTAAACAAGTGAGAAGAAAACAGGAAATATTCCTGAGTTGACCACCACGAAGCTAAAAGATAGCGTTGAAACCTTAATGTTACTGAACTGAAGAAGGCCTGAATAGGTTGAAAGCGCTTTTTTTCTTTTTTACCCTTTGGTTTTAAATGAAGTTTTATTTTTAAGTAAAGCCTAAAGTTTTAAATTTTCAACATTAAGGTTTCAACGCTATCTTCTAGCTCTGTGGTGGTCAACTCAGGAATATTTTCTGTTTTTTCTCATATGGTTGTACTCATTGGCCACAATTCTGACAAGTGTGTTTAGCACAGTATCACCACCCCCATAGTGAAGCATGGGGATGGCAATATCTTACTTTTGGATTGCTGTTTACAAGCTGGAACTGGGGCTGTAGCCAAGTTAGAGGGGATTATGAACAGTTCCAAACACTGGTCCCTTGTGGCTCCAAAACATTCTGGTGTCTGCCACATAGGTGTGGATGGTGTGGAATTCCACCTTTCCACACAACAGTGGCCCAAACCATACATCCACATCAACAAAAGGATGGCTTTACTAGAACACATACAATGTTCTGCATTGCCGAGTCAGAGCCCACACCTACGTGCAATAGGATATATGCAGGGAGACCTGAAGAGGGCAGCGCACAGGAGATACCCTTACAATCTGGGAGAGTGTGCAAACATTGGCAAGTCAAGATGTGCCATGCTGATAGACACCTTCCCAATAGATAATAAGCAATAAAATCCACGAACTTCAGGCTCCTTATTTTACTTTGAGTATTTTAATTGTAAATTGACTTCAAAACAGCGAAGAAAAGGTAAAACAACAATTAAATCAAGCGCTTTCACCCAGGCTCTCCCAGGCTTTTTCAAGACAAATTACTAACCATATCCTTTAACCTTTTATACAAGAATATTATGAACAATCATGTGATCAATTAAACATTTAATTAATTCATTGTCATAATTAATTAACTCTTTGTTTGCAGAAAAAAATACTTTTTAAAATCTCCTGTGTATTGATCTTGTTAGATACCTGAGTAAAAAACTACTGTCAAAATACAGTTCTTAGTTTCAATATAAGCTTATTAAACTAAAATTTATGATATAAATGCTTAGAAAACATTTGAGTTGTTTGCATATTAGCATTATAATGTGCAAGCCTGCCATCAAATTGTTGCATTGCAGTAAAATTTCATCTCGTATGACAAATGTGTAGAATATTTAAAATATGATAATACAAATAATATAAATAGTATAACAAATATGTATAAATATATTGAACATTTTAAATATTTAAATACATCAACTTAAGAACTCTGTCTCTACAAGTATGTTAAAATACATATTGAAAATACATACTAAAAATACATATTAAGAATACATATTAAAAATACATATTAAAAATACACATTAAAAGTACATATTAAAAATACATATTAAAAATACATATTAAAAATAATTCATGTGCAAGTCCAAATATGGAGGAGTAAAAATTAAAATTAAAATTGTAATGTCAACATCTTGTGACGGGTGTGTGTAAGTAGGATCTTACAGTATTTTGTAACCATAGCCTCACCCTTCTTATTAAACTAATTGTACGTAGGAAACATGTTTAAAAAGTATGTGCAAAGAAAATATAAAAAATATAAAAAATTGTTATGTTAAAAATCGCTGCCTGGAACATTTTTTGTATGGTATTTTGGTATGCCTATGTTATAATTTTGCCCTTCTGAGTTTAAGTGCACTGCTCAGACTTATAGCATCATTCAAGCCGGGGGGTCTTGAGGCGTCTAATGTTAACTGCCAAAGAAGTTCTTTGTATTCTAGGGAAGATTCCCAATCTCCCCCTCTTGGGTTACTCTTCACTTGATCTAACACTAAAAATCTAAGGTCCATCTGTTTACATCTTAAAGAGTGCTTATAAAATGCATTTGTTTCCTTTTGCTTGCTTATTTCATAAAGATGTTCGTAAATCCTTTTTGCTAGTGTCCTTTCAGTTTTGTCTACGTAAAAACTCAGGCAATGTTGGCAAATTCCAAGGTAAACTACCCCTTTTAGGCTTTATAGTGCCAGTAGTGATTTACATATGTTGTTTTTCCCTCACAGGTGAACATGTTGGCTGCAGTCCCTCCCGCTCTGATACTGATGTCAGTGTCTCTGCAAAATTTGACCATGATGATACACATATTGAGGCACGGGTTGGATTGTCAGGGGCTGATACTGTGCCATCAGTTGGCATCCCACTAGTGTCAATCCCATCCATGCACACAGTCACAATGCTCACACATACCCCATCACCAGTCGCCACAGATAATGAACATTTGGTGTGTGGTGGCATGGAACAGGCTACTGTGGTGGTTATGGTAAGTGAGGGTGCAGGCACTAGCCATAGCCAGACTTCTGGCAAGGTCCCACACAGGCAAATGGGCAGGGGTGCTAGGAGGAGGATTGCAGCCTGTCATGCCCCTGTTGCAAATGCCATGGCAGCAGTCACAAGGCGCATGTTTCAGGTTGTCCTGGGGGCATATGCACATAATGAATGTATTACCAGACATATATGCAGGGTCATGGATGAGCAAATCCCTGGTATCCCTGGCAATATGAATTCATTGCAGCCATCTGTGAGCATACTGGGGTCATGGATAGTTGGTGGGGGGAGACCTTGGCACTCCTCAACTGTGGAATATCTGTGCCTGAGTGTTTGCTGGACACTGGCCATCAGTCATGTAGCTGTAGGGCAGCGTCCTGATCAGCTGAGGGTCTATGTGGACGTGCACCATCACATTCCCATGATGGCAGTACCACCAACACTACTGAAGGGGGTGTACTATCTACGGCATGACACAGCAGACCATGGGCATGTGATCCTGGCTAGTCTCAACAGGGAAGCAGATCCAGCAGGCAGCAGTCACCAGTGGGGAGTAGTACTGCATCTGGACTCCACCCTGGTGATGCCATTTATACCCTTGGCAGGCCCAGTTCCTGTGTCCATGGCCAGAGATGGTGAACTGTACACCCTGCCATGTACGGCCCACAGCTGTCCCAAATACCCCTGTGTAGGGCACACATATGGCATGACTATGCGCATTCAAACACACACACATCACCATCAGAAAAATCACCTCCACACACACACACACACAAACACACACACCACCCCTACACTGCCCATTTAATGAACACCCCCCCAAATATACACACATGATGTCAACCATCTGGCCCAGCCTAAGCTTCTGGGAAAGCCACACAACACCTTGTGCATATGATGATACTGGTACCACATCCATGCCATCCAAACTATCAATGCAGGGACATGCTTATATGGGTCTGATGCATAGGGTGACTTTAGTACAGTATAGCTATTTAATGCTGCATAAAGTGCTGTCATCTGTAATGGGTACACATCAGAATGTGTGTGTGTGTGTGTGTGTGTGTGTGTGTGTGTGTGTGTGTGTGTGTGTGTGTGTATACCCTTTCAGCCATGGTGCGTTATTGGTGTTAGTAACACTAAGTGAATGTGTTCTCACATACTCTATTCTGTTTCTGTTTGTGTTCCAGTTGCCTGTGTGTCAGCAGGATGTAGCCCTGCAGACATCACCAACAAAAGGATATGGTAGTGTAGTAACACATCAAACATGTCATTGTTAGGGTATAGCTGTATCTGCACACATTTCCCAGGTCTGTATAACAGTTATTGCATGTGCCTTACAAATTTTAGGGCTGAGGGGTTGTAGCTCAGTCTATGGTGGTTGACATCAGCTCTAGTATAGTTTACAATGTTAAGTGCGGTGGGTGGAACACACCTCAGATTGCTAACGTCCTCAACCCCAGAGGATATTGTGTCGACCAAACACACACAAAATACTTTTTACACACACACACGCAAACACACACACACATTTGCCAGGGCTCATGTTAGAACCCCTAGGTATGTGGTTATTGGTATTATAGTGTTATGAAGTTCCCACACAAACCACCGAGCTTATAGGTTGTGGAGTGGCCCAAGGTACCTATATAATGAATAACATCTACAACACTTGTAAGGTATGGCAGTGGTAGTTGTACTGGATGAGACGGGCCACCAACTGCTTTCATCCACAAGTTTACACACTCATAAACACTTTCAGACACACTAACACACACACACACACACACACACACACACACACACACACACACACAGTTGATAGTACTGAGATCCATGGGTTCAAGTATTCATAGGTGTGTACATGGCAAATGGCCATGGAGGCTTTACAAGGTTAGCCCATGGGAATACACTGGCATCATGCCACCTGACAATACTCCCCAGTGTGTCTACTGCATATAGTCACTGGAGTGATCCCCAGGGTGAGTATTCTATTCCCCATCCACTCCTCCTGATTTCTCTGGAAGAGGGCCAGTGATGTGCTCAGCTTGACATGTACATGACATGGCCAGTCTCTTGGTTGTGAATCTGACCATCCATCATGTCCTGTTGTTTGTGAAGATGAGGATGAGGTATCTGGGGCATGTTGTGTGGAGAGATTGGTGTCCTTGGATGTAGCATGCCTGACAGGGTTGGATCAGACATGGCTGCGTATGTCAGGCAGAGATCGCACCTGAGTAGCCAATACGAGACAGAGATTCATTAGAGTTATTGGAGTCTGTCTGCATGGGGCAAGTGTGTAGTACCTAAGATCCTCTTTGTGAGGTACATTTGCAGCCTCTCCTGTTGTTGCTGGTGTCCAGTGGGGTAAATGGCAAATGGGCTGTAATACACATTGATTGGCCTACTGAAGGGTGTATACAGGGAAACACTGCCCTTTTACTTCCCGGATTCAGCATTCTGTGTCAAGAGAAGTGACACATGGAAGGGCGTTTGGATGACAGTGGCACTGTGATGGTCACCATACAGCTCACTGTCAATCTGTGTTCCCAGTTCCGTTATACCAACATCAGTGTTCAGTGGACTACCATCAGTGTATTACTTTATGGGAACCATGTCATACCCAAAGGGGATGGTGGCACATCATCTGTCATTGAGCTTATGTCCAGTGTTCTGACAACAGTCATAGGTCACAGAGAGGCCTTTGTGAAGGATGTCAACCTCATGTGGCAGGGAGATAATAATAGCACCCACCTTATAGACATCTGCAAACATTGTCAGCCAGGGAGCCTTTGTATTGGGCTGGTCATCAGAGGTGTGGATCCCAAACATGAGGGAACCCAGGTCCACAACCTGTGGGACTCCACTCGTGACTTTTCAGCAGTCTGACATGGAGTCCGCTCTTTCACACTGTGGGTTCTATCTGTAAGCTGGTTTGCAGGCCACCTACTGATGTAGGTGTGGCTGCCTACTTGCTTGTGTTTGTGTATGATTCCTGAGTAGGGAGTGATATCCAATGATTTGATGGGCAGCCTATCTTGTTATCTATTCCATACTGTTACATAGTCTTTGCACATGGAACAATACTTATAGGACTGCAGAGTGTCTACAGGTCCCTCTATAGTGGATGACAATTGTGGGCCTTGTAATGTGGACACTGGGACATGTACTGGGTGGACAACAGCAAAAGTAACAAAACCTTCTTTAGTACATGTGGGACTCCATTCCAGGGATTGTTGTATTCCAGTCCTGGTTGTTTTATGCTACAGCCATACCTCTCAATTTGTTGCAGGATATCTGGAGATAGCCTATCAAAATAGGGAGACAATAGGCCATACGGTGACTGTGACTATTTCTCTCAGTAATGTATGGGTTGCTAGGGTTACAGGGCTTGTTTTTACTAGACATCTGGCATGTATGCCATTTGACACTATCTTGTATTGTTTCAGTGCCTCGTGACATACCTCCACAGGTCATCGCAGTGATTTACCAGAGGAATACAGGATAGATGATGCACACACCAGGATTATGGGCCAAATGCTATGCATTCTTGTACAATGCAGCCTGTTGAGAGGTATGCCTAAAAGCCATTGACTGCTGGTGTTGTGGAAATGGTCCAGCACCTTGGTGATATATTACAGTGTTGGAATCTCTGTGTATTTCTGTTCTGGCCTGGCCTGATTTCCAGTCCACAGTTAGGTAATATAAGTCAGACAGGATCAGGGTGACAGGCAGACTCTGGATAGATTTGTAGGGGATAAGATATGTGGTGGATGTCCTGGGTCAGATATGTTTGCCTATAGCTACCAGTACTTTGCGTAGGGGTCTTCTCAATGGTTGACTGCACTTGAGAGGGTCTTGTGTGTGTCAGACTGTTTAACCAGCCTGGAGGTGTGTGTTTGTCTCATATGTATGGCCCACCTCATTTTGCTTTGATGGCCACATTTTGGGGTCAGGATGTTGCATAGGATGAGTGATCTGGGAAGGGTGTTTTACTTCCCATGGCTGTGTGCTTGGGTTCTCTGGGTGCAGACATGTCACCATCTTCCAGGGTTAGGACTGCCTGCAATGAGTGCATTCTCATGTTTAGACTACTAGCCCTGCCTGTTGACTGTACAGATTATCACATAATGTCCGCATCCATGACACATCTATCTTGCTGGTTACCCAAACAAGTGTGGTTTTCAAGGAAAAGTGTTTTGCAAATCACTCAGAGTTGAAGTCAGATATTGCTGCCAGTTGACATTGCAGTTTCAGACTTAGTACCCATCAGACATTCCATGCTACTACAATCATTCCATCAATTAGAGCAGTATTTCAAAGGTATCATTCTCTTTGGACCTTTTTCACTCCATTATTCATGGCTTTGTCCAGATATCTGGCTCACTGACAGTGGCAGGATTTCTCCTAGCAGCTAGCAGCATGGCCTTTCTTTGCATTTTGTAGACCGTTATGTTGGTGTTATGGACCCCATGACACTCCCTAACAGGGCACTGTGTGTGAGGCATGAACATTTGCCACAGGTCTGTAGGCCAGATGTGACAGATGCTGACCATCTGTAGCAAGGCAGTGCATTCTGATGATCATATGTTCCCAGGCTGCTGGCAGTGGACAACCCTGGAATGGCACCAGTAGGTTGAATGTGGGTGCTACTGACAATTCCTTTCTGTTTGTGTTGAGCCATTACTCTAGTTGATGGCTGGATGCTGCTTAAGGCTATGGACATGTTACTGCATTTCTATGGGACTATGGGGGGGGTGACACATCTGTACACAATACACATTTGCAGAGACTGTGCAGATATTTGCTTAACATTTTGGTCCCATTTAGCATAGTGGTGTGCCCTATCTCTGAGACTACAGGCATAACAGTATCAAACACAGGTCAGATTGTTCTGGCATAAATATTTGTAATTTCAGACTTCTTACCTTTCAAAACCATACTTCCACTGCCAGACCTGCTGTGATATCGCTGTGTAAAAGTCTGTAGGTGGGGATTTCATGGATGTTGCCATGTAGGCCTTTGCCAGACATTTCTGTATGGTTTTCTACAGCTGATCTGCTGGGTGAGGCTGGGGAAGGTATGGGACCCCCACTTTGACATCCATGCATGTGACCTATATATACTGCAGTAGTATTTGTCACCTAGGGTGGTACTGCATGGTGTGGGTAGGCCAGTACTGGGGATACACTTCCTGCTGTCCCACAGAGCTGTCAGTTGTCTGCTGCTATCACAGTAATCAATACTACAGATATGCTATCAGAACATTCCACTTCATTCATTTATTTTGTTAAGGAGACTGACTTACCTTTTGCCTGATGCCTGAGGCTGTTGTGAGGATGGTGCTTGAAGGCTGACTATGTTGGAAGCACACAGTGCACTGCTTATACATGGTAAGGTATAGGTGGCATGATGTTTGGCATCCATTTTACTCAGTGTGTGAGTCAGAGAGAGAGAGATCAGTCCCTCAAGGCCTACAGTGTCAGTGTATTTTGTATGCATTGCCTTTTTGCCAAGGACAGGGCATACTGGCCATGCCTCTGTCTGCCTACAGGGGCAGTCTCAGGATGCTCCTCCTCCGAGTCCCTCTGTGCCTGTGGAGACCTGGCAATGGTGGGGGGCTGTGTGGCCCTTCCCCTGTTTTGTTCCTGTTACAGCTGTTTCCGGAGGATCATGTTGTGTAGCATGGCACATACTATGAACAGGTATGCACATGTGGCTGGAGAATACTCCAAGCCTCCACCAGATATGTCAAGACAGTAGAAGCGTGACTTGAGCATCCCAAACACATGCTCTATAATGATCTTGGTTTGCATGTGTGCCTCTATGGCGTTATTGTGTGAGGGTGTTTGCATTTCTGATGGGTGTCTTCATCCATGGCTCCAGTGCATAGCCAACATCCCCCACCAGATGGCCATATGGGATGTCCTAAATGGTAAACGCCTGGTACAGCTGTGACAAATGCCAGATATGGGAGTCATGATTGCTTCCAGGGCTGCCAGCACACATTCATGATAATGCCCTGGACATCGCACATGACCTGGCAGTTGATGGAGTGGAACCCCTTGCAGTTTAGGTAGACCCTACCCTGGTCACTGGGTGGTGCTTTGATGTGGATGTGCATGCAGTCTATGACACCCAGTACCTCCGGGTATTCTGCTACACAGTGGAAGAGACACATATTGCTAGTCCTCTCCTCATGGGTGCTGGGAAAGTAAATGTGCTCACTGGCATGTGGTCGCATGGCATCCAGGAACTGATGGAGTATCCTGTATGCAGATGCCTGTGAGAGCACCCCATGATATCCCCAGCTGTTTTTTGGAAAGTACCTATAGCTAGTATTCTTAAGGCTAAACATACCTTGGTATCCACTGGATTGGGGTCCCCTCTGTTGGTTCTGGGTCTGAGGGGAGGCTGGCACAGCTCAACTAGTTGCTGAAGTATGTCCTTGTTCACCCTATAGTGCTCTACTATCTCCAGATCATGTAGCCCCTGGTAGGTTACCCTGGGTCTGAACACTGTTCTCCTCCTCCTTGGTCTGAGTTGGTTGTCAGCATTATCCTCCTCACCACCCTCAGTCTCTAGCACATACTGATAGAGCTGAGCAACAGCAGCCCCCAACATGTTTTGTTATATTTGTCAGTTTAAAATTCCCCTGAATGTGTACACCAGTGGTGTAGAGTTTGTGGGAAAAAATAGTCTGAAAGGTGCTTGATTAGTTTTATAGTAGTGGGCTGGACTGCTGCCTGTGTAATTGGCTGATTCTGATACATTCCACCTGCCAGCTATGGTACTTCTCACTGATTGCCTTCCTTCTGCTGTTTCCCCTTCCCATTTCCTCCCTGTTTAAGCCCTGATGCAGGCCACGCATTCCCTGTGCTCATAGGTAAACAGTTCTGCTATTCTCTGTGTTTTTTTTTTTAGGCCCGTGCATGCAGCGCACACACATTTAGTGAAAGTAAACATTTTAAGCAGAACTGGCCCTCCCGGGATGCAAACACGCTCTGCATTTCATGGAATAAGACAATACAGCCTCAGACACAACCCCTTCCCTAGCTGTGCTTAGCTAAGGGCACACATGGGCCACTGAGCTCCAGTGTGCTTACAGCAAGCTTGACACACCCCCTTTTCATGTTAGCTGTCTACACGGTAGTGTTAGAGCACCTACACCGTTAGGACAGTCTGACACTTAGAAATTTGTGATTCAGTATAAATCCCTTCATTTGCATACATCACTGCCTTACTCTATAGTTACCACACTTAGGCTGGGCCTTTCTCGTTACAACCACTATTCCATGGTATTGTTTTCATTCTTCATACCATTGACTATAATGGCAAAATGCAAATTTCTGTAAAAATTTATTTTTCCCCCTTTTTTTATTTTTGGCACAATCCCATTTGCACACCACTGCCCTATGCTTAAACAGCCAAGATCGGGCAAAAAAAAAGTTTTATTCTAAAAAAAATATTTTACATGCCAATGGCCATTGGCATGCCTACTAAATATAATGCATGCTTTCTTTCAAGCTGTCATGCCTCCGTTTTCTCATTTGCAGAAATGTATTCATCTAGAAACTGAATACATTTCTGCAGGTTACACTATTCCTGCACGGACATCTGCCTGCTTGCTGAATTGCTAATTCACCTCTTTGCAAGGTTTTCACCAGCAAATGAGTTAATTCGCATAAGGTAGTGGTGTCCATGCAGAAATATTGCAGGATCACTCGTACACATCCCTGGAGCCCTTTTTCGAATCACTCGGCGACCATGTTCCATGCAGCAGCTGCTGCACTATTCCTACACTCAGTGTAGGGTTTAATGAATCCCGAGGATAGTGTAAAATCTACAGACCTTAATGAACCGTATTGTAAAATTCTACCATACAAGGTCATTATTTTTACTTCAGTTACGTCAGTGTTGTCCTCTTTCATTCATGGAGACCTGATTTCCCCAACCATCTTTAAATTATTGTTGGCAGTAGTAGATTAGTCGTGTAAGGCCCTATCCCAAAAGGCTTGCTCTCAGTGTAAGTGACCACTTGTATTGAGAGCAGGCTGGAGGCAAGTATTTTAGAATCTGGCCCCCTGTTGCAAGCCTGTTTGTAGATTGGTCTCACACTGAAGCAAGTCACTTGCACTGAGAACAAGTCTTTCGGAATCAGGTCAAACTTGCAGTGAGAGTAACTCTTTTGGAATCTGCCCCCTAGTTAGAAACTGAGCAAAGGGGTAAATCAAGCCTGAAAATAAGACATTCCTCCAAAAACAGGAATGTCTTGTTCATGGGTAATAGGAACAGTTGAGAGGTCTGCCCTGTTGCTCCCTAAATATAAATCTCCACTCCCCATCACTAAACCTAAAGTCCTAAATCATTCCATAAAACGCAACACCCTCTCCATAAACCTAAAGTTTCTTATTGCTCCCTAAATCTGTAGCTCCACTCATGGTCCCTAACCCTAAATTCCCATCACATTCCCCAAACCTAAAGTACGCAATCATTCCATAACCCTAAACTCCTCTCCTTTTCTCTGAACTTAAAACTCTCACTCACTCACTAAACCTAAATCACCCTCCCATTTGTCTGAATTGTTAAACTGTAGTCTTCCTCCATATCTTTCCTTCCCCCCTGTCCGCTGCATTTATCTTGCTTGGCCTTTGCTACATATTTGAACTAGGTTCAGTAGCTTCACACTGTCTCTCCCCATAGCTGCTGCTGCACCTCACCCAAACATATAGTCATGTTCAAGTGTGAGCAGTAACCTGTGTGGGCTACAAAATGCATGAGTCTCCAGAAGAGACAGTGGTCTTTCAGGGCCATGGACTCAGTCACTTGTATTAGACAAAAAAAGAAGGCATTATTATTCAAATCACTGAATAAAAATCATTCAGCCAAGAACAAATGATACTTCCATGGAGTTCTAGTAAAAGCTGTTTGCATGTTATAGTATTTACCTGAGACTTCCTTAGAATGTTAAATAATAATAGCAGTAATAAAAATTTAATTGGCTTAATTACTGAGAAATAGCAACATCAAATTACCAAGTAATTAGTTACAGAAAGAAGGCTAGACATGTTTCCATCCTCATTGCTTCAGTATACATTAAAAGTTCAATGACTCATTTAAGGCTGATAGTGTACATGTATTTAATTATACCTTTTTTCAGTCCTCTTTGCATTTTAATCAATTTTTATATACTCCATGGTAATCTCTGATGGCTGATAATCCAGTACATATAATATAAACCTCTTTTATGTGAAACAACACTGTGTGTCTTAACAAAGCATGCAATTAATTTTTGACCTGTATGCATAACAATGTCCGTAAATCCAGGCTCAAGGCACTTGTGGTTTTAAGCAAGTAGAAAACTTCACACCTACTACAAAGTGCAACATAAAACATGGAGTTTGATATATAAGTAAACAATCCTAATGGCTGAAACATCTAACACTATGCCACATATTTTCCTAGGTAACATTTGCAACATTTATATATATTCCCCTACTATCTGTGTTGTTGCCATGTGTCTCTACACCTTCACACAATTATTTCATGGTACTATTTCCTTTAGATATAAATCAAGGTTCATTGTTAGTCTTACCTGATAACTCAATATAAGAAAACAGTATTATCCAATTATTTTTAATTAAATGTATAATATAGTTCAAATCTACTGTATATTTCAAAGTCATATTCTGAATTGAGTCATTGCCACTGATGAAGTACAAATTTGGTGTACTTTTCATTCAAATGGCTTTATTTTTTTTCAAGCATATTTTTTCAGCATGTATTCTAACTAAAAATAATGTTTATTCATTTTTTTTATTCTAATAATACTGAAACCAAAGCTGCTAATTTCCAACTCTTCTGGCCTATCTCTTGTGATGTTATCCCTCATATGCATACTACTCTAATGTAGAAAGGTATGATAAACATTTGCACCAATTTGGTTGTCACAAACTGAGGCAAAAATTTGTATACGTATCTGAGTGATTTAGTTAAATCAAATATCAGGAATGCTTTACTGGTATTTGTTTCATATGGAGTGGTAATTTGGAAGAATTGAAACTGTGGTAATTATTTGAATATTTCCACTAATTTTCTTTCATTGATGAAATTTGACCACACTACCTTTGCTTTTTAGATGTTATGGTATATAATTTTTTTATGTATTTGCGTGTGTGTGTGTGTGTGTGTGTGTGTGTGTGTGTGCGTGGCTATCTCAGGGGGTTCTGGATGTGAAAGGTTATAATAATTATCAGAGCATTTATATGTAGGTAATTTGTTTAACTTATTCACAGTGGAAAGAAATGCACACTTGCAGAAGGAGCATATCAGAAGGGGGTAGTATGTGCGTGAAAAATGACAATCAATTAACTTGTGTCATTCAGTCAATGATATGAAACTGCATACCATTTAATGATTATTTTATAAGTTTGTTTTATAGCATATCAGTTGAAGTTTTTCACCAGTTAGAATCTGATAGGCAGAAAATGTTCATTAGATTCAATTCTCAGTGTGTATGTACATTTTCCTCTTTCTTCTGGAGAAGGCAGAAAATATGGCATAAATAATATAATAACTACGTATTCCTTTTATAAAATCATAACAATATGGGATGTTTGTCAATAAGCAATATAACATAAAAGAAAATGGTACCTGAGAATTGTGAATGGCTACTCACAAATTCTAGACACAACTGTTTCATTTACTGTCTGCCTAAAAGCAAAATTAAATTGTAGTTTATACCTAAATGTCAAACAACATTGTATATTAGTAAGCCTACATAGATGTTAATATCTGACAAAATATCAGGATGCATTGTACTGATTTTCAGTAAGGAGTGATTACTTCCTCGGTTCTAGGCCTGTAATGTAATTCATGTCTAATATTTTTTCTGAGCTGTCATTACATGTGAAGTTAGAATAATAGATATTTATGTATAAAAGTGATATTTTATGTCACTGAAAAGATGTTAACAAGTAAAATTCCCCTAAGTGGCAAAGACTCAATAGTCTTGCAACTTTACTGTTCAGTTATTGTACCTAATACTTACAGATTCAGGTGCAGTATGTATCTAAGCTTCAAATTATAATTCCATGAAATATTTAATAGGAACAGCAGACAGGTGATTGAGATATCTCTTAATATATAGGCATCAAATTGAGACTTTTCTAAGCTTTCAGTGCAACATCATGCAAGGTTCTTTATATTTGGTTTCTGTATGATATATCACATCTAGTCAGTCTGGGTAATGCAATACATATACAGAACATATCTGTTTTAAGCTGCATTATATCAGAGGTAATGCCCACATGTAAAAAGTGACTTCTTGTCACTGGAAATTTGCTTATTCCTAAAATCTGGATACAAAAAAGGCCAAAATGGCCAGCATTACTTGAATATGTTCACTTTGATAGTCTACAAGTTTGTTTTATATATGATTTCTTAGCTCAATATGTATAAATACCTTTAAGAAGCTTTCTAGGGGCTTGCACAAGTTTATAAATACTGAACACATGTGAGCCTGACTGCCGTTTTGTAGTAAGCTGTTGAGATGTAAGCATGCATGTCTGTGTAGTCTATCAGTTAATCAGTTTGTTTATATTTTGTACTGCTGCTATCCATCCTGATGTGTTTCTATGTAATAAAGCATATAACAAACTACCCTGCCTGCTTGTCTTCAATAGTAAAACAAGACGAGCGACATGGTGTCAGAATGGGATCCATAAATCCAGATTCAGGACCGAAAAGGCACTCAGTTAAAGGTGGAGGAATGTAGAGGAACAGATCATTCCTACTGCATGTATAGTTCACAAAACAGGTCAGAAATGTATTTCAAGTACCAAAGCTTAGTTAAATGATTTTCTATTCTCAAAATATAAAATGTAGCACTCAGAATGGTCTTAACAAATTTCTAGTTAAACAAAATGTCCAAAACTGTGACCTATTGATAAAAGTATTCAAATAACTACTGAAAATAAAGTCTGAATCGCATAAAATGAAAAATAAAAAAATTAAGAAAACGACTGCATTTTTTGCTATGAGCTACTTTTTCGCATTAATTAAAGTTATGTAAGATATCTGAAGTATAGAAAATGTTTGCATGTTTGTACAACATAACAGTACAGTTATTTTGCAGAATGCAATCGTTTCAAACCATATTTCACAAAGTACAGTACTTTTAAGAGTTTATTGTGCATTTGAATGTTATTGCATGTACTGACTGCATGTGCATGTTTATATATATTACAAGGGCCATTTTTTCAGTGTGTTTAGGCACACTTTGCTGGTATGGTAGATGGATTTTGAAAACAAGCCTCAGTTGTCTTTGATAATAATGTTGCAGAGGATTGGAGATATTTTGAGCAAGAGTACGATATTTACATACACGCTGCATTTTCTAATAAAGATGACTGTACAAAGGCATTTATTCTGCTTAATTTAACTGGTTCAGAAGTCACAGCAAGAGAGCGTTCATTTGTGTATGCACCTACTGTGTTTGCAGAGGAGGAGGAAAAGCATCATATAGTGGTACCTGGGTAAGTCAAGAGAAGACCCCAAGTGCTTAAAATGCAAACTCGGAGAAATGTGTGATTCCCAACTAAATATTGCAATGGAATGGCATTTGTTTTACACAAGAGATCAAAAGCCTGGGGAGACTTTTGCAGCATATATAACTTGACTTGAGAAACAAAGCTAAAACATGGAGATTTGGTGACTTAAGGTACGAGTTGATCAAGACAGACTTATGTGCGGTATTAAAGATGATGTTGTGAGGAAGGTTTTGGTTTGTCACAGTGATTTAACTTTGAATAAGGCCATTGAGATTTGTCAGATATATGAGCTTACAGAAAGCACACAAATATGCTTACAAATGAGAAATGCATGCTTCCAGTATCTTCTAGTGCTCATGTTGATATTATGCAGCATGTGGTTAAAAGAAATAGGCCCAAGCACATGGCAGCAACTGTAAACCCTGTAACAGTCACCAGGAAACCCTGTACCTTTCTAGCAAATTCCAGAGTGTGCACAGATTCAGTGAAACAAAAGACTGAGTCAGCAAACTCAAAGAATGTGCCTCTACCCAGATTCATAGTCAACTGTTGTAATTGTGGTGTAAATCATGAACCCAAAAGAGACAAGTGTTTAGATTTGGGTCAGCAATGCCACAAATGCAATGAATGGAATTATTGCAAAAGGTTTTGTAAATCAAATAAGGACATTCGTTTATTAAAAGAGAACATTCAGAGAGACAGGTTGATCAATTAGAAAGCTGTGGCCCTACTTTTTATGTTGATGGCGTGTCTGTGCTTAATGTAACAGTCAATGCAGTAGATTTATGGGCAATGAATTAAGTATTTTCTACTGTTTGGATAAACAGAAGACCAAGAAAGCTCAAAGTTGACATAGGTTCAAAGTGCAATGTTATGTCAGCAGGAACATTTGTTAGAGTAGGTGCTGGTGAAAAGCTTGATTTAGCAAAGTTTGTGAAGCTTGTTGCTTATGGTGGTGAAAAAATTCATACTGAAGGTTCAGTAATGTTTTCATGTTACTCTGCTGGGAACAGCTATGACTTGCAATTTTACATGGTCAAAAGGTACATGCAGTCATTATTAGGCCTCAGAAACAGTTTGAAAATGGGACTAGTTTCATTTAATAAGAAAGTGTACCATGTAAACTTGAAAGACCACTGTTCTAATTGTATCCAGTCTATTTTTTCTACTTATGCTGATATTTTCAAAGACAAACTAGGCAAACTACCAGTTGTGTACTCTATGGAGTTAGACTCTGAAGTCAGTCCTGTTGTCAGGCCAGCCCAGAAAGTTCCAGTACCAATGCAGAACAGAGTCAAGGCTGAACTAGATAAAATGGTGCAGGAAGGTATAATTTGTCCAGTAGAAGACATGGGTGCCGGAACCATAGAAGCAGGGGGAGCGGGAGCCCCCCCCCCTTTTACAGCTGCATGACCTGTCGGAAAAAATTAATGAAGTGGAGTTTTCACGCTATCATGGATTCACACGCGGATGTTAAACTAACTAAACTAGCTGTTCTTGTTCTCTTATTGCTCTGTGTTACAGGAGTTACGCTGCCGCTGTTCTGCTGGTGCTGCCAGAGTCATGTCGGTAAGGAGAGTTTTGTTCTTTTATTTGCAGGAGTTATGCTGCTCTAGGTATAACTGGTGGTTAATGTTACTCAGGCTCAAACAAGAGCCTGAATTCTCTACCCATGCTGCCACTTGTGATTCAGGGATCTGAGTCCATAGCTCTCAAATGTCCAGATTTTCACAGAATATTTGTTTCATACTTTTGTTCTGTTCGTCTTAAAATTTGTGTTTTTTGGCAAATTAGTGAGAACTGAATTCACTAAATAATGGTAGCCCTTTAAGTTTCAGTCTTCCTATCATTCAGGAAGCATATGGTAACACAAAACACTTGTAAAATTATACAAGCAATATTTAAAATGTGTTCCTGGTTTTGGGCCTTTGCCCCCTCCCCCAAATACATTTTGGCTTTTTCCAGATTTCTTGTACTGCGAAGTTGAGAGATTTAGTTGAGTATCAAGTGAATTTTACAAGGAGCTGAGAGCTTCAGGGGAAGAGAAGTTTAGTGGTACTTATTCTGTGTCGCTTGCATTGTTAGTAGCACAACAGGTAGTACACTTGCTTTTGATGCAGAAGGCTGTGGGTTCTACTCCCACAGTATGCAGATGGATTGTTGATACTTTACTGTATTGTACTTTAAAGGGAGTGGATGCTGCAGTCCTATGAATGTCCTCCTTTGGAGGAGTTACCTAGTAACTATGTTTCTGTTATCAGTTTACCATCCATTCCCCATTGCAAAATTACTAGCTTATCGTTTTTTTTTTTTAATGTAGTTTAGGCAATTTATTCTTCAAGGGCAACAGGCACTTTATTTATAGATGAAACAATGAAATATAATGGTGTTTGCCAGCAGCAGCCTCTTCATTAGTTACAGATTCCTTTAATGTGGAATTATTTAGATAACTTAGTTCTGCAGAGATTTTGCATATCTGCTGATATTGGCGGATTGTAATGACAGAAGTTTTAGTGGCCTTTTATTGTTGAAATTTTCTGAAATGGGTAGTTTTGTCATTATTGGTTCATAGATTTTGTTTCATTGCTTGCAAAAAGACTGTTCCAAACTACAAATTTAAAACACATTCTAACAAGTGGTGCTGTATTATACAAGGAATATAATTTAATACAATCAGGTTAATACAAGCAGGAAGGTGAATCAAAGAATGCAAACGTATGCTTGCTCACAGGATGCAGGAAATCAAAGTAGGGGAATAGACCAGTCACCAATGGAGTCCCCCATTGTTTGGTGCTGAGACTTTTTCTGGTTGGCATATGCATCTCAAAAGTAGAAGGAAATACCAAAGGGCTTTGGCCGACTGTGTTTGAGATGACTGCAGGCTAGGAGCAATTACTGAATCCTCAAATGACTTAACTATCATGCAGGAAGGTTTGTCCCAAACAATAACTGGTGGAAGAATCATGAATTGAAGCTAAAGTTCAAGAAATACATTATCGTATCCTTTGGGAAGTCATGTACTCCAAAGAACTGCCAAATTGACAAGGCCCACTGAGAACTGACCCAGTCGTTTGGCATTTGGGAACTTGTGTGTACAATGACCTAACATTTGACTAACATGTGCTCAGAGTCATAAGAAAGTATTTCTATATTGCACAGCTTATAAACAAATTGATTTTGACTAGATCTAGAGATGTTATTGTCCCCCTTTACAAAGCCTTCATTAGGTCAATCATTTTGTATAATGCCCATTGGCATGTATCTGTCCAGACCCATGCAATAATTGGAATACCTACAGAGATACCTTACTAAAAGGATACAAGTCCTACACAATAGGGCTTGCATGGACCATCTCAAAGATTTAGAACTATACTCCGTATCATACAGAGTGCTTAGAGATGACATGTCTGGCATACAAGGCATCCTCCGACCTAATACAGATGGACCTACTGAATATCAGCAAGTCAAATAGCATCAAAAATACTCAGTCCAGGATTCCAAACTGAATGTTATGGAGAGATGGATATATATTACAGAGGCTACCACTGTTCCAAAACAGACTATCCATTCAAATAAAAACAAAGCTCATCCCTGTCCATATTCAAATGCAACTTGCATCTAAGGATGGGTGATAGAAAATGTACTCCAGGATTGCCCCTCATGCCACTAATGGATAGAGGCAGTTCCTAAATGCTGCATCCCTTACATGGGTCCCCCCAAATTATCTATAGCATGATCACATTTATTCTCACTAGGGCTAATATACAATTATCAGCCATGAGATAGGTAAGACCAATCAGGAAATGTTAATTCAAGAACCAAAAGGGAAACTTGCTAAGCTTAAAATGTCCCCCAAGTGAACCTATGTTGTGGTAGTAAATAGTTTTTAAAAAATTGTCATTTTTAGATCACTAAGTGCCCCTCTCACCCTCGAAGAGCTTTCGGTGCCTCTGGTAGAAGAATCAACTGAATGGGTATCCTCCGTTGTCCTGGCTGATAAAAAAAAAACTCATATGATATCAGAATATGTATTGATCCATGAGATTTGAACAAAACACTGCTGTGTACTAATGTGTACAGTCGAAGATGTCACTGCTCTTATGTGAAATGCCTCTGTTTTTTCTGTCTTAGACGCAAAGAGTTCATTTTGGCAAATTTTGCTTGACAAAAAATCTTCATTGCTAAACACTTTCAGTACTCCTTTTGGCAGGTACAGATTTTTGAGAATGCCCTTTGGGATAAATTCTGCCAGTGAAGTTTTCCAGTGTGCAATAGGACTCATTTTTTTTCTCGGTATCTGTCTGCTGTTATAGTAGACGATATTTTAGTAGGAGGTAATTGTGAGGCTGAGCATGACAGAAACCACAAGAAAGTTCTGGAAAGAACACATGAAGTGAATCTTAAGGTGAATCCTCAGAAGTGCAAATTCAGGCTATGAGAAGTTACTCACGTTGTTCATTTATTTACCAGTTCAGGCTTACGACCAGATTTTTCAAAGCAAACAGCAATTCTTGAGATGCCAGCTCCAGACAATGTTCAAGCCCTACAATTTTTTCTTGGCATGGTTAACTATCTAGGCAAGTTCATTCCAGACTTGGGCCAACTTTCAGCACTGCTCAGAGAGCTGACACACAAAGATGCATCCTGGTCAGGGTCAGAACAGCACCAGAGAGCATTTGATGTCCTGAAACAGAGAATTGCCAGTCCACCAACTCTCAGGTACTATGATGTTCACAAACTAGCTAGTTTTTCTTGTCATGTCTCAGAGTTTGGTTTTGGTTTTGGTTTAGTCATTCTTCACTTATGCGTCCAGAACTCTAATCCAAACTAAAATGCAGTATGTGCGTATAGAGAAAGATCTTTTGGCTATTGTGTTTGCATGTTCAAAGCTCCATGATTACATTTATGGTAAACCTATCCAGAATGAAACAGATCACCAACCTCTAGTCACTATTTTGAGAAAGCCTGTGCATTCAGCCCATGCCATATTGCAAAGCATGATGTTGAAATTGCAAAAGTACAATTCATTCTTGTCTACACAAAAGGCAAACTTCTTTATCTTGATGATACTTTATCCAGATAACCCAGGAATACCACTGAACAGCATGAAAATGAGAAACTTGATTTTGAAGTCATGGAAATGAGAAATTTTTCTTCCACACATCTTGATGAGTTTATAAGTCATACAGCCTCACATCCAGTTCTTCAGAAGCTCAACTGCTTTATCAGTTGAGGATCGCCTTCAAAGCAATCTTGCTTACCAGTAGACCTGCATCCATATTTTCCGTACAGAGATGAGATTTTGTTTGACAATGATATTATCATAAAAGGTCCAAAAGTGATTGTTCCAGAGTCCTTACAACAAGAGTATATTATCATCTTGCATCATGGCCACCCAGGAACAGATTCTACCAAAAGAAGGGAGAGAGAACTAGTATTTTGGACTTCTATGTCACAGGATATTGAGAGACTGCTTTCTTCTTGTTCTGTATGTAATAGTACAAAGCCACATCAACAGAATGAACTACTTCAGCTAAGCCAGATTCCTGAATTACCTTGGTTGACAGTAGCTACAGACACTTTAGAATGGAATGGTCAACATTACTTGATGTTAGTAAACTCTTATTCAATTTGGTTCAAGATTGACCTACTTCCTAACCTAACGTCCAGTACTGTCATTACTAAGATGAAGCCTCATTTTGCAGTCCATGGTACTCCACACAAATTTATTTCTGACAATGATACACAGTTTACAAGTCCATAGTTCAAACAATTTGCTGAAGAGTGGGACTTTACTCATGTTAAGAGTACCCTGAGTAACCACAATCAAATGGTTTGGCAAAAAGTGAAGTTCAAAGAGTGAAACCATTACTAGAGAAGTCGAAACAAGATAATAGTGATGTTTTCTTGAATTTCTTGGATCTCAGAAATGTTACTCATAATAAACATCTTGGTTCACCTGCACAGAGACGTCTGTTGAGTCAAACCAGAACCATACTATCAATTAGTAGCACATTATTGGTTCTTGTGTTAATAATAGATCAGTGAAAGCCCATCTGTTAAAGAAGCGCTTATCCCAAAAGTCCTATTATGGCAAGTCCACCAAACCACTCAATACATTACTAGAAGGGGACATAGTGTGGATGCAGACATACAAAGGTTTTGATCGGATTGGTGTCGTGAAGAGTATATGTCCAGAGCCGAGATCATAATAGGTGGAATCGGAAACATTTGATCCCGGTGAGTGAGCCTGTATTGCAGTATCATCCCTACAAGAAAGACTCTATATCTCAGAGTGAGTTATCCAGCATTCCAGTTCCAGAGGGCGGTCTAGTAAATATCCTTTCTGAGAAGAATCCTGAAGCAAGTTGTGGATTTTCAAAGTGTTTGGGTCGATTGCAAAATTTCAAGCATTCACTGATATAATATAGACCCCTACTCTGATGTTCTCATTTCTTCTTCTGTTCCTCAGCATACATTCTGCATACATACATCTCAGTTACTTCATCTCCATCACCTCTAGCCTCCTCAACTGCTCTGCCATTACAGCCTAGGTTTCTGTACCATACAGTAGTACTGGTCACAACATTGTTTCTTGCACCTTACTCTTCAGCTTGTTTATTATTCTTCTGTCATACACTACCCCTGAATGTCTATGCCAATTGGCTGCTACCTCTCTCTTTCTAGCCTTGATCTCCTCATTCAGACTTCCTTCTCCTTAGTCATCCAGATACCTGAAGCTGTTAACTTGTCCTAGTGTGGCCCCTATTATCTTAATTCTCAGCTTCTTCTAATTTCCCCCATTTTCTGCCATTACAGTTGTCTGTACTCAGTTCAGGAGAATGTTATGGTATATTGGTTTGAGGATTTTGCTTCATGGATATAATGCTATATTTGTAGGAATACCCATTAGGACTCCATAGATAGATTGTGTTTGTTTGCCTGTATATTACCAATATGCACAAGTTT
The DNA here is from genome assembly GCF_019279795.1 of Protopterus annectens. NCBI lineage: Eukaryota > Metazoa > Chordata > Ceratodontiformes > Protopteridae > Protopterus > Protopterus annectens. The sequence goes on from NC_056735.1 coordinate 553,664,761, forward strand.
GATCCCAAGAAGTTGGAAAGTGCATTTTCAAAATCACAGAATGTTGAAAAAAAATGATCCGAATTTGCAATGAGCGAATGCACATTGGTATTCACTCATTGCAGATTGCACTATAGCTGGGATCAGGAAATTAACTCTTTCCCTCATTGTAGTGCAATCTCAGAGTTAGTATACTAATGTAGGGGGTGCAAGGGGGGAAATGTGTAGTGTAATTTGTAGTTCAAAATCATCAAATCTAGTTTTCCAGATTTTTATTTTCGAACTTTGGTGACATTCAATGTTTATTTTCGCGGTTTAAAGTCGCACAGTAGTGTGTTAGTAGTTGTCATTCTCGGTAATATAAAGGTAAACCTGATGTTTGGTATTATGCTGCTCACTTCACAGCAAGCATGCATGCAGCATATTTTCAGGCCAATGGCTTTGATAAATATCAGACTGATATATTATTGTGATCATAAAAATAGCAGAACTTAACTTCTATCCCTCCTAAATGCAATATTTTCTGACAGTTCAACTGTTCAGTAAATGTAACAGTTTTAAAGAGTGTTGATAGATATGAGTAAACACAATATACTGTCCTGCCAACTCTAGGATTCAGAAGCAGTTTTTATATCATGGTAGCCAGTTTTGCGCAAGGAGTGGGCATGCACTGGGTGTGGCCAATTTAGAGATGCACTGAGAGCGTCTGCGGTAACTCAAGAAATCACATGTGCTGCATATTATGCAAAGCACAGTATAATAAGATGAAAATGAGCAATAGTATTAAAACAAAAGCAATCATAGGTGCCAATGAGAGTAAACAGTATGCTATAGTGATTCAGAAGTTTGTATAGCATGTGCAGGGAGAAGGTACTACAGCTGACTGCAGTGACTTCCTGGAGTTATGGGAACCAGACCACGAAAAAATGTACATTGTAGCTCCCTCGCTAGCAAATATGTATATGCAAGTGGCCATTATCTCTGCCAGCAGTAATGGTTTTGCTCACTACCACCTTCAGAGGCACCAGATTATCAGTTTGTGCCTAACATATTAACACTTCCTCGACACAAAAATTAAAGGCCTCTACTTTATATATAGAGCCAGCAGGAAGGAGCTGTTTGGGATGCATCACCCATATAGCCAGGTATGTGTAATGCAGAGAGTACCTATACCTGTGAGCACTAAAGTATGTGTGGCTTTAAGAATACTAGCTACAGGTCTTTTTAGTTAATAATGGGAGACAAGATAGGTGCATCCCAGGCATTTGCCTTAAAGATATTATACCAGTTCCTAATTCTAATGCTACAGCATGTGGGGGAATATGTGAGGTTTCCAAGTACCCCATAAGTGAGGGAAAATAACATGCAGACTTTATGTGACACAGCCTATTTCACTGAGGTATTGGGGCTGCAGATTGCACCGATATTGCAATAAAAGTTCCAGCTGGGGAACAGGGACAAAGGTATGTCAACCATTATGAGTCTCGCTCTACTAACTGCCAGGTAATCTGTGATACACAAAATATAATATACAATGTGTCTGTAGGCCACAATAGCAATATCCATAATCACCGTACGGCAGATATGAGACTTCTACCAGTTGTATATATGGAATGATTTTCGTCATGGACATTTTATTGGTGATGCTGGACATGCCCAAAAGTCAAGGCTGTGACACCAATTACAAAACCACTGACTATGACCGAGAATGGCTACAATACTGTCCTTTATCAGACCTGGGTCATTATCAAACTTGTATCTGGCCTGCTGAAGGCCAGATGCTGCTGTCTGGCTACATCTGGTAAAGCACTGCAGTATAACCCTGCAACATGCAGTAAAACCTTTGCAGAATATACAATGTTACACATCATCTTTATTTGTAAACAGTTATTGTAGGGCTCAGGAATTCATGGGAAGAAAGTATCAGACTCATCAGCAGAGTAGATGCCTCATAAGGGGCCTTGGAGGATCCGCCTGCAAAGGGTTATTATTTCAAATAGAGATGGATGCAGTATGCTAATGTACTGGCTGAGGCAGTGTCTGTTTCATAATTATGGGACAAAGTAAAGCTGTTCCTGCAAAGTAAACATTCATGCATGTTAAAGTGTACCCACACTTTGCTATATCATGCATATACTTACCACACTCTTCTTCAGACATAGGCTTCCCAAGTAACCATAAACTAAGGGTAGGGGACAGCTATCAGTGTGTGTGTGTGTGTGTGTGTGTGTGTGTGTGTGTGTGTGTGTGTGTGTGTGTGTGTGTGTGTGTGTGTGTGTTGGGACACAGCTTCAGCAGATAACTGGGATCAGGTGGTCAGGTCCAGGTTTTCACAGGTCATGCATGCACAGGTAATACAGATCCATGTCCAAGTGATGGATCTCTCCTGGGAAGGTCACAGACATGATCGAAACCATGATGAGAAGGAATATCCATAAGAATGAACATTGCTTGTGTTATTGGTGGTCTCTTCACAAGCACCCCATCCATATGTATGTCCATGTCACCCTTAGTACCATCAGTGCTGAATGGCAGTGTGGAGGTGGTGGTCTTATGGGCTTGAAGCCATGCCCTCCTCCTCTTCAGCAGGCCAGCCCACTGTAGGCAGAGGTGGACCAGCCAGGGGAGGTGTGTCGGCCATGATATGTAGCCATGTAGAGAACCTACTGCATGCAGATTGCCTACATCACTTGTCTATGGAGCTGCATATCTGGCCCAGTCAGTCCTACAGACTGTCATGCAGACCATGTATTACACAATCAACTCAACTGTGCCTGTGTTGGTCTGCCTGTCCCTGCTTTTTTTTTTTTTTTGCTCTGCATAAACATTTGAGTAGTCATCAGAGACGGATTCAGCTCAGGAGGTAGTCAGTGCCTATGGGGTGTTTGACCACTGGCATGCCATTCCATAATGTTATCTTCATACTGAATGGAGCTTGTGGCAACCAATAAAGACATGACACTGGTGATGAGACCACACCCTGAGCAGCTATGTCTGTGTCTTCCTGTCCATGGGTGGCATCCTGGTTTTGTGAGAGTTGGGCTGCATATGCACAACAGCTGTGTACAGTATTTTGAATAGCCATCAAATTGCCCATGTCTAAAACTGACACCATAACCCCTGATGATGACAGAATCTGGTTGCCATCATCACCAAACAGTTCCTCAACATCTGGTAGTATGAGTCCCCTCTGCAGCATCCTGAGAACACAGCTATTGTGAAAAACATCAATAAACAACCACTTCACAAATACCTTCAGCCTGGTTCATATGCTACTAATATGTAATAGAGTGGTACTAGTACAGAAAATTAATAGATACTATACCTTGGAGAGATGGCCTCTGCAATCAAACCCCTGATGTTCCTATAAAACTAAGAACTCATGGTTGTATATTGTATCAACTCCCAGAGCAGTACTATTGAGATAGTAATCCATGTTCAACCATACTAACCAGAACCATCACCAACGTATATATGTGGTGCTCTTTTTAGCTCAGCACTGATGTCTGTCAATCCACCACGATGTCAGAACTGTTTGCAACCCCTTTACAGAGATGGCAGGAACTCTCCCATCCCTGTCAAAAGTGGTTCATTCAGCAGACATCCCCCTGGCCCTATGTTCCTGTGCCATGCAGGCTGCCATTGATTGTATTGCACCAATCATGTCAGTAACCCTTCTTCTGACCTCGTTATATGTTCAATTTCAGCTGGCAACATTACTGATATCAGCTGTCATATCCTGCCATGCACACCTACAGAAGGCAGGGACATATCTCTTATGACAGTGCATCCACTGACTGGACAGATGGAGGGTCTGAAGCTGGAGCTTATTCTCTGCATTGAAGAATTTGCTTTTTCTATTTTCCCACATTCTGGCATGAAGACCTGAGATTACAAAGAAATTGGCTAGTAGTGAGATGTGGTGCTGTCATACATAATACACCTCCTACCCTGCACCACAGTTAGTGGGGCAGAGATGTTGAGACCCATATTCCCTTAAAATATGTAAGGGGGGGCTACTCACATGTATGTGTGTGATCCTTATGGATGTGTGCTGTGTGTAGTGTCTGATTGTGCTATCTACATGCCGCAGGGATGACTAACTGGCCTGAAGGATGACACATGACACACATGGTTGTATATGGGACAGCTCCTAACATCTGTAAGTGAATGGGCCACATAGTCCAACATAATGACTACATGCAGTCTTTGGAAGATTACAACAGTATGTACTTGCATATTGATACATCCAGTAAGGCAACATTGACCCTTGTTGGGCTCTGACTGCTACTGTTTAGTAATCTCCCTGTCACTCATACACACTGTTGCTATGTGGTTCACTGTATCCCAGCAACCTTATCAGTCACCCAGGTATGACATCAGATGATATGTACATGTATCTCTAAGGATGACATGAAGCTACAAGAGGACATCCCACATGATTTAACTGCAATAACCACAAACTGTACACATATCTCTCTATGTGAGCATGTATGTAAGTCTTTTCCCCATTTCTACCAACACCATTTGAAATAGCACAGTCCTGACATTCCCTGGCACACAGGTAGGCAGATGATGACAGTAAGTGTTACACAGGCCATGCAGTGTACATCCCCTAGATTGATTCCTTACAGAGGCCAGTCAGGTGTGGGTATTCAGGAAACAATGGTATTCATAGCCAAAAGCAGATATGACTCCTTGTAAGTGTAAGTTCCTCACATCAAACCACTTTAGTAATACCTCAGATGATTCTTCCACATCTATGTAGTTCAAAAGGGAATTGAGTCTGTATGGACACAACCTGTAAACAGTAAACAACTTAATAGCTACTGGGTAAACATCCATTGGATGCACTGTGTTACCTGTGCCCCTCCACCAACAAATATAAATATAGGCATAGCAACCTTTACAATAGTACCAGCATAATGGCACATTGAAGATATGACTACCACAAAATAAATATACACAATATAATTCCCCCACAAACACACCATGCCATGGCAGGAGACCCTCACTCAATGTATACACTTTCCCTTCTACAACTATAGCATTATTGTCATTTGAAATCAGCAACTTAAATAAACTAATAGAGTAGTACACTGTCATGGATATCATGAAGCAACAGATAGGTGCAGCTGTAAAACATGAGAAAAAGACAGTTACCCCATTAACTTACCTTGCTGGAACACCTTATGTCTGTACTAACCATTATAATCAACTCTGGACAGTGCTGTGTGAGTTGCAGTGCTGCAGTTGTCTATACTACAGTGAGGCTCATTGTAGGTGCAGGTACTTGTATTTGCTCAGTTTTGAAGATTCTAATGCAGTACTTATGCTAATGAGACAAAATCAAATGAATATTCCTCAATCTCACCTATTTCAATTAAGCAGTGCACTAAGAGGCACATTTAGCTTCATGAGTTTTTATAAGAACCTGCAAAGTGCAATGAACGTGTATATGAGGGTCAATGACCCCTGCACTAATGTGGAAGGAATACACTACACTTACATAGCCAACAGAAGTGGCAAAGAGCAAAAGTGTTAACAGAGTTAGACACCGTGATGCATTTTCACCCTTTCTGTTCCATTGTGTTCACTCCCTAAACACCATCATGCATCATGCAACACCATGTATTTCCGCAGTATGCAATGATGGCACCATGACTAGTTGCATTAACAAACTGAGTGATGTTGAGTGTCACATGTTGATGCCATCAACATGCATGACAGTGAGAGGGCTACCACAATTCCCTTGATTGTGACTTGATGAATAGCCATGGCTTCTGAAGGTACTAATGTTGACAGGGCTCCAAGGTAATTCCTAAAGAAAAACTATTTCTTTTCCTGTTTCATATATTCATTTTGAAGGAATTGGAATTATATACCTGTAAATTAAATTTTGCTGTACACTTTTCCAGCAATAAAATTGATTTTAACACTACACAGTCTTTAACTAAGAGAAAACATATTTTCAATCCACCAATGCACAACACGATTGCCACCTTTGAAATATGCTCTACTAGGGAATTTTACAACCTTAAGAAGCTAGAAAGGGTTTCTTATAACAACTTAAACAAAAGTGAACTTAAAATATTGAACATGTTCACTTTGAAAGACTTGGTTAATAAAGTCATGAAACATGATTTTGGGGGGGGGGGTAGTTTTAATAGATAGAATTGATTATATAAGGAAGATTTCTACTATGTTACAAGGTAATACTAAATATGTTACTGTGTCTAGGAATGAAATTTATGTAGCATGTAGAAAGATCAATTTATTCTTAGATTATTGTTTAACTCAGGGAATTATGGGAATTATTACCAGCGAGGTTTATCACGTTCTTTTGCCAAAAAAAAATAAATAAATAAATAAAAAAAGTAAAAAACACTTATACAGCAGTGTTTGAATACTTAAGGTTCATAAAAGTTTAACTGACCACCCTTATAAATGCATCATTTCAGCACAAGGGTCCAAGACCTATCTCTTGTCAGTTTTTGTGGATAGGCTCCTTAAGAATACCCTCTGAAGTAAAATGCACATTTTAAGGGACTCATGATTTTTTAATAAAAATTAAGAATTTATTTAGCTTAGATGTTAAGTTTCTG
>NC_056735.1:553673844-553736344 GCF_019279795.1 Protopterus annectens
TCTTCAGCTTCCCTGTCAGTACCCACTCCCCTACTGTGGTTCCACAAATATTGGAGCCTCCATCAGTGCGAAAAGCAAACATAATTACCGCATGAAAGACAAGGTATTCACCCAATATTGACCCCTTTGTAGGATAGCTCCCAAGTCCTTTTCTTGACAGACCAGAATCCCCCTCAGGATTATCTGTCCATTCCTCCAGGAGCCTAACTGAAGTCGACATTGTGAGGTTGGTAGATCAGCTCCTAGATGCCAGGGGTCTTTCTGTCTCTTCCCAGACCCCTCTCTCTTCTGGAATTGGGGTGTTTTCTCCAAGGACTCCTGGAATTGGGGTGTTTTCTCCAAGGACTCCACCAAATCTTCCTCCTCTAACCTCCTCTGAAGAATAAAGCTTATTAACTCTGATCCATCCAGTTCCGCTTGCTATGGTGTTGACAGCATTTTTTTTCTTTGGTTCCAGGATCTGCCTTGACCAACAGACTCCCAGGGCTGTAGCTCCACTGTTGGGTCTGAAAGTTCCGGATCAGCTCCAGTTTTTTTTATTTGGAGTTGTACTTGACTCTCAGAACCTCAGCTGATGTGGGGTCTACCTCTGCTCCTGCTTCGGGTGTAGGTCTCTCAGAGCAGGGTTTGACTTTGGTTCTGAGGTTGTCCTTCTTGGTTCTGGGCTCCCATCCCTTTTTGGTGGGCCTGCCTTCCAGATAATGAAGAGGGCATTGCCCTCTGCAGGCTTTCAGCTGGCTCCTTCCATGTTGGAGTGTTATCCCGGGACTCCATCTTGTCCAGAGCTGCCAACAACCTCCACGTCCAGCCAGAGAGCACCTAAGCTGCAAGATACACCTGCACAGGGCCACTGCTTCCGAGTCCTCCTCAGAAATTCCCATTGAGGAGCCACCCCGGAAAAAGATGTGTAAGAGGAAACACTTAGATTCTGCTGAGGAATCTGTCACAGAAGACATGAACTGCAGTGATGGGGAGGGTTCCCACCAGTCACCCCCAGAAGACATCTCCTTTGGAGACATTCTAGAAATTCTCAAATGGAGGGAGTAACTGGAAGCCCAAGCACCCAACCTCTGAAATGTTGGTGAACTTGCAGGCTTTTAGTGCCCACCCATCTACTTCTTGGGTGACCCCTCCCACTGATGATCATATTAAATTGATTGTGCAGTGGGTTTGGAAGGCTTCTGACTCTGTAGAGCCAATTCCTGGAGACCGGACAAAATACTTCTAACTCCAGAAGACCACAATCATCGAGCTATGGGGTTAGCAGTAGATGCTATGATGGTGGCAGCAGCAGCCACCAAAAAGGAATTAGCTGAAGAGAGTTCCACTGCTCATCCCCCCTAACTGAGAGCCAAGGGCAATGGGCAGATTTGGAAAGTGGGTGTATGAATCATTGGCCTTCGATTTAAGGTCTTTGAATTTTTTTACATATTTGACTAGGCTCCAGAGGGATCTGATAAGGGGGTTATCAGATACTCTAGCAGGAGCTGCAACTGATGAGGTCCAGGATAAAGTGGCATCCCAGTTAGCCACCCTGGAGGCTATTTCAAGCTTATCCATGAGGTTTAGGAGTTGTCATAAGGCATCACACCTGGATGTGCTTATGTGACTTTGCGGAGCCATTTAAGTCTTACTGTGCTCCTTTTGACAGATCTAGCCTGGTGCTGGAAAGACCCTATCTGCAGTGTACATCCATTTTTCTGCTTCCCAATGGTCTTACTGTAGGAATCAAAGGAGTGGGAAGATGTGTTTCAAGAAATTCCAAGGGCTGTTTCAGGACATGTGGTGGTGGCTCCCCTCGGGCCAGAGGGGGGAGCTCTAATGGAAGATGACTATCCTGTGTCAGAGGTGACCTGCAAAATCAGGGTTCGAGAGATTCTTTCTCTGGACAATCCTACCAGTGCTCCTGAAAGGGGGCCCAATTGCTTACCTCTGGAAGCAGTTGGGGTACGATTCTCTTTGCACTCAAGGGTCTGGTGGCAACTAACTTCAGATACTTGGTTGCAGAAGATCATTGCCAGAGGCTACCATATTCCGTCCACTCTTTTTCCAAAATTAAAATGAAGACTCCCGATGTTCCACCCAGTCAGAGAGATCAAGCAGCTTTAGAGACCAGACCAGATAGGATCAGAATTTTACTCAAGGTTCGTTTTTGAGCCAAAAAACACAGGGGACTTGAGACTGTGGAACTTTTCTCCCTGGGCTTCCACTAAAAAAGGTGTAACCAAAGTGGTGAATAAAAAAGGACCTGTGTCCAGTTGGAATTTCCCGGTAAACAAATGTAAATAAATAAGTAAATAAATAAATAAATAAAATAACTTGAGACCAATTTTAGATCTCAGTCTTCTGAACAAACTTGTTCAACAAGCAAAATTCCAGATGGTCACGATTCAGTCTGTACTTCCCTTTTTTGGAGGAAAATGATTGAATCCACTCTATAGATCTTCAGGATGAGTATTACCACATAAAAATGGACAGACACTCCAGAAGGTTCCTCCACTTTTGGCTAGGAGCCAGTCATTTTCAGTTCAGAGTGTTGCCCTTTGGCCTCACCACAGCTCCCAGGGTGTTCACTGAGTGTTTGGCAGCAGTAACAGCTCACTTGAGACTGAACGGATTCTGGGTGTTTCCTTATCTAGACGACTAGCTCTTCAGTGCTCCCACCAGGCATCCACTGCTTCAAGCAACAGATTTCTTTCTGCACCTGTTCACTTGTCTGGACATTACAGTGAATCAATCAAAATTTCAGCTAAGTTCCACTCAAGATCTATAGTTCATAGGAGCTCATCTAAATACCATCTCTTATGCATCTTCCCTTCCTTTTCACAGGCTACAGAAGGTAAAATCCCAAGTACAAGCCATTTTCTCCAATGACAAGGCCCCTGTGCTTCTAATCCTTTGAGCTTTAAGGTCCATGGTAGTGACCATTCCCTTAGCTGCACTAATAAGATTTCATTCCACCTCAACCCAAGGACATAGTAACCACAGACACCGCCTAGCTTGGGTAGGGAGGCATTATCTGGGAAGAGCAGTCCTAGGCACTTGAACCCCAGTAGAAGCCAATGTGCATGTCAGTGTTCTGGAACTGACAGCACTGCTCTTAGCATTGCAAGCTTTCCAATTTGTCCTCCCTCTAGGAATGATTGCAATTCAATCAGATAACATGTCAGTAATCTGGTACATCAAAAACCAGGGTGGAACCAAGTCTTACCCCCTGTCTTGAGAAGCTTTCAGAGTGTGGCAATGGGTGATATCCATCAACCACTTTCTAATAGCAAGGCACATCCCAGGGAGCTTGAATGTGATAGTGGACAAACTGAGCAGATGAATTTTCTTGCCTCATGAGTGGTCTCTCAGTTCCAGAGTGATGAAGGAGATTTTCTATTGCTCGGGCCAGCCTTGCTGTGACCTCTTTGCATTTCCTCTGAACAACAAGTACAGCAGATACTTTGCCCTAATTCCCCATCGGGGGAGTCCCCGAGAGACACTCTCCTTCACAATTGGCTCTTGGGACTACTCTGCACCTCCCCCCCCTTTCCACTGATTCCTCTCTTCATAAAAAAAGCCAGCAAGTTGAGAAGAGAGGTGATCCTCATTGTATCCTTCTGGATTCAACAAGTCTGGTTCCCCTTTCTGTGGCCTCATCTAAATCACCGTCCATGGATTCTGGACCCAGTTCCAAATCTTATGTCTCATCCACAGGGACTGGTGCACACCAACCTTCAGAACCTCAAGCTTTCAGCTTGGCTCCTCCAATTCAATTAGTCAACAGGCAGAAAATGTTATCTTCCCCAATCCAAAAAATTCTACTGGTGTTCCATAGACCTTCCACCTGGAAACTTTACCACAGCAAATGGAACATATTTTCTATTTGGGAGTACAGTAATGGTCTTAAACCCTCTTCCACACCATTTGAAAAGGTATTGGAGTTTTTAGCTATGCTTTTTGGTCAAGGAGCATCACTTCTACTATTAAGATCCAACTAGCTTCTGTTTCCAGTTTCCACAACAGCTTTGAAGGCCATGTGTGTGTGTGTGTGTGTGTGTGTGTGTGTGTGTGTGTATCTATTTATATACACACATGCACCCACATATATTTATTTATATATGATATATAGATATCATCTTCTTTCGGATGTTCCCGTTAGAGGTCACCACAGCGGATCATCTGTTTCCATTTCTTTCTGTCCTCTGCATCTTGCTCTGTCACACCAACCACCTGCATGTCCTCTCTCACCATATCCATAAACCTTATCTTAGGCCTTCCTCTTTTCCTGTTACCTGGTAGCTTCATCCTTAGCATCTTTTTCCCAATATACTCAGCATGCCTCCTCAGCACATGTCCAAACCAACGTAATCTTGCCTCTCTAGCTTTGTCTCCAAACCTTCCAACCTGGGCTGACACTCTATTTTACTTATTCCTAATCCTGTCCACCCTCGTCACACCCAGTGCAAATCTTAATATCTTTAACTCTGCCACATCCAGCTCTAACTCCTGCCTTTTTGTCATTGTCACCGTCTCCAACCCATATAACATAGCTGATCTCACTATCCTCTTGTAGACCTTCCCTTTCACTCTTACTGGTACTCGTCTGTCACAAATAACTCCTGACACTCTTCTCCACCCAATCCATCCGGCCTGTACTCTCTTCTTCACCTCTCTTCCACACTCACCATCACTCTGAACTAAGATAGATATATACATATTGTATATCTACATCTCTGTATGTATATACATATACATATATATATATATATATATATATATATATATATATATATATAGAGAGAGAGAGAGTTTATATGCATAGGCTGTGTGTGTGTGTGTGTGTGTGTGTGTGTGTATATATATATATATATATATATATATATATATATATATATATATATACTTCTAAATCTTGAAAGCTCATAATCTTGAAATTCAAAATACTGAAGCCAATATACTGAAAGTTCAAAATACTGAAAACTCAAAGTAATAAATTTCATAATATTGAAAAAACAGAGTACGGCAACACCTAAAATATTCCAACACAACTGCATAACAAAACATATTACTCTTCTCCAACTATAAGCAGGGGGAAAGCCCCACTGGCACCCCCCACACCCGCAGCTACTTAAAATATCAACTCCGAGCTCGCACTTCACAGAAGAAAATGGCAAACATACCATTATATGCTTCATCACTGCCTGTTGTAACCTTAGTCATGTTCCCTTTTAATTTGCTATACAGCAACATAACTCATCTTAGTTTAGAGAAGTACAATCTCGGAGTTGATATATTTATGTAGCAGGGGGTATGAGGAGTGCAGCCCCCCACATGGGGGATGCAGGGGGTCTTGACCCCCTGCTAATAGTTGGAGTAAACTAATATGCTTTGTCTTTTATTTGTTTCTCTATGTACTTCTGCTAGAATATGGTAAGTGTTAGTATCCTGTAGTTTTTTTCGATATTATGAAATTTGGTATTTTGAGTTTTCTGTATTTTGAACTTTCAAGATTTTGGCTTCAGTATTTTGAATTTCAAGATTATGAGGTTTCAAGATTTAGAAGCGGACCTATATATATATATATATATATATTATACATATATAGATGTATGCTGCGGTGGTGGTGCTACGGTAGCGTTGCCGCCTCACAGTTAGACGTTGCACGTTCATCTCAGTTAGAGCATCTTCTGTGTGCCGACATGCGTGAATGGGCGTTCCTTCATTGAAGGTTGTGCGTTAGGCCCGGCAAGCCAGCACGTAAAAATCTACTGCCAATCATTAGCAGACCGGAGTTCCGCTGTGGCGACCCCTAACCAGGAAAAGCCGAAAGACAGTTTTTTTATACATATATAGATATATAGATTATATATATGTGTATATGTGTATATATATATATATATATATATATATATATATATATATATATATATGTATATATAGATATATAATAGATAGATATGGGTGTAGTAGTAGCAAACACTGAATACACCCAATGTTAACACACTAAACATCAATGTTTTTATGGTGAAAATGCAGAAGTTGTCAAGCAACTAAGCATGCACCGAGAACCAGTCTCAGTGCATGTAAAACACTGCTAATTATATATACTAACTCCGATATCACACAAACATAGAATAAGGGCATACTCCCCAACCCTGGGAATTGTGAAGTCTTGGACAACAGCTGACCAGGTGCTAAGTCATTCATAAACAGTTGACTAATCAGCTTTCGAACAAGCACACACTCAGTGTTTGGGAAGGGAAGGAAACCATATATATGGATAGATATAAATATACTGCTTTGCACACTTACATGCAGAATCACATGCTCATAGGTTATACACAGCATTTATTTGTAGTGAGATGACCACCTCAGTCTTCCTGCAATGCATGTTTCTTGGAGGCTGATATACATGGTTGTCATTACACTGCTGAGCTGTGTACACTGCTCATCTCAGGGAATAGGTAGGGGTATGATGGTGGTGGTGTGGATGGGAACATGTTTGGATAGGTGTTCTTGTGGGCAACCTAAAATGTGTGATGGGCTGTGGAGGGTTGTATGGGAGGGGGATTGTGTGGGGAGGTGGGCCCCTTGGCAACATATACATGCTTCACTCCAGTGTATGTTCCTGTTATTTATACTTCCGTGCCATAACACTACTTGTCTTGCAACAGCCATGTTATGTGGGCTGTTGCATAATAAATAACATTACAGTTTTTGTGCAACAGCTGCTGTTAGATTTGTCTTTTCAGTACAGTTGCTTCTATGCCCAAGGTACAGCACAGTGCCATCAAAGGAATGTTGGGTTATATAGGTTATGCTGCTATGATATTCCACATGTTATAACTTTCATCATGTCCCATCCTGGATGTTCCCAGGACTACTGCTCCACATACTGACCATAACATCTGCAATTTAACAGTCCCATGCTACCACTGTAGCTTCCACAGCATCAAATCCAATCCAGGAAATGGAGTCAGCAACATGGCACAACACTTCATGCAGTGACCAGTGGGGAGAACTGTAACGGTCATGAAAGACCGCTCCCTAGGACTAGCACAGGAAGTTTTGAAACAGAAGCAGGATATGCACCTTATCCCCATCCTGATGTTCACATGCCTTATTTCTCACTTCCCTACCTCTTTTGTTGTCATCCAGTCCCCTCATCACTAATGTCCTTCAGCTGTCTTCGTGGCTTTAATTCCATTGTCAACTCTCCCACCCCACCCTGTGCATCAGCACCTTCTGTGCTGTTCTTTGTGTTTTATATTCATTGTTGATGTCCTATACATCCTTTTCATCCCCATTTAAACTAATAAATGTAAATATAACCATTGTCAGAGACCATTTACTGCATTTTCCAGACATTCTATTAGTACTGAATTTTATTTCAGTTAGTAGCAGCTGGTCCACAAAATTCCATCTAGTTAATTAATAATTACACTTGGGCTGAGTTGTGCAACTTAGCATCTTTGCAGTGCTCTCAGCACAAGTTGTGGTAGGCATGTCTCTGAATACCAAAACGTGTTTAGTGCGAATAGGTTATGCAGTTTGGAAAATACAGATGAGTATCCAATAGTCTTTTCATTTTAGTAAAGTATGATGACAATACAGATATAGGTCAACCTGAAAATAGGATGACGTTTACGTCAGACTGTTCATCTGAAATTGGTGAAAGGTAATTTTATAAAATGTTTCATTTCAAATGAAAGGGTGTTTACTATGCCATTTTTGTGAGTAAAAAACACTTTCAAAACATCAATATACAGTGTTTGTATAACAACTGACATAAAATGACTACTATCAAGATTCTAAGATATCTTCCATGTTGGATACCAAAGACAGTATCAGAGAAGTACGGCAAGTGGAGTTAATTCATTATTGTGGCATGTGGTGTCATGTGACCAGAGTGCTGTTCACATCCTAACACATCCTAACAAAATGCTCAGTATACAACGGAATGCTAGGATTTTCAACAACTGCAGGCTACTTATACATTTCCTGTATAGAGACATGGGCAAAATGCATATCGGAGCAGGATTGTCTTACGCAAAAGAAAAGCAAGCACTGCACTGATCACCAATGTCTAGAAGTATTCACTTAATCAATTACTGACTAGATTGTCAAAGTCCAATTGGCCATGTCTGGCAGATTTAAAGGTATGATGGTAATATTGGAGCTTGTTATACTCACTGTGGAGTGTGGAACAAACCATATTCCGTGGGATTATAAGGGATTTTCATCTCTTATTAAAGCCTTGTGTTGAAGATGTGTTTATTCTGTCAACCTTAAATGACCAGTGGCTGGTAGCAGAATATGTCATACACCTATATATTTAAATGAGTGAATGGGCACCCTGGAGGCGAATGCTGTACTGAACTGTTTGCATAAACTGTACACCCATTAGTTGAGAAGTACTGTGAGTGCATTGCTATACGGGACAGAATACTAGGATATACATTATGTGCAGTTTGTGTGATTAGTATATGTATTACACAGTGGGTGATGTGAATAATGCACAGCTTAGGGAGCAATTAGAAGTCTGTTCACTGACACTTTAAGCAGGGTACTGGACACCGGTCCAAAGGATAATATTACTACATAAAGCATAGTTTGGTTATGTATGTTTAGAATCTGCATCTTTGATAAGACTGGGTATAAAGGAGCTAGAATGCTTTATAGAGTAGGTCATGTGCATGTGATGTAACACACAGTGTCCCACATTGGCTGAGTGTGAGGTCATTACTATTCACAAAGCATGATACTGGTGTTGATATGACAGGACTCTACCTGCAAACAGAGACATGCACACACACACACACACACACACACACATACACACACACCTACCTTATACTATGTATATGTTTAAACTGCTATTTCCTTCAGAGTCCCATCACAATCAGGAACTGCTTTGTGGCCACAGCAAAATAAATATGTCCACTGATTTACCTTTGTTTCCCATTCAGGATAAATGGCCTGCATTTACATGTCATTAGGCCTTTGACTTTGTGGATGTCTGTTGACCTAGCCAGAAACATTGCTTGGGGAACATAAACACCGTAACTCCTGTGTAGTGCAGTGGTGTAGCTGTTATGCACCAAGTCACATTTAGCAAGTTTGGTTTGACTGTCAGCGAACATTGTTGCACTGTGAGTGCAGATGCATCAATCTGTTTTTCTGTCAGTCTGCATATGTATTAGTGTTGACAAAGTGCACGACATTTGCATCTTTGTAAATTTGCCATGTCTTCAGGGGTTGTACAGGCGCGTGTTGTTACTGCTACTTAATATAACTATTAGCACCTGCAGTTTTGATGGCTGGCAGTGGTTTCCCTACATTTAGAAATCTTTGTTTTATGTGTTCCATTCCAGCTTGCTCAGAAGAGCTGGTGCAATTATGAAGGCACTATTAAGTGCGTTCTCATTCTAATGTATATATAAGTTATGTGACATTATGCTGGTTAGTGTGTGGCAATGTACCTTTTTAGGTGACCATGTTATGAAGTTTTCTGCATATTTATTTTGGCTTGTGTATAGACCTTATTTTTAAGCACCAGGCCTCTGAAGTAAATGCCATATTTATGCCTTTTGCTAACTGTATTGCTGCATAAAAATGAAATATTCAGTCCCTCAGATCTTGTAGCATGAACATGATAATAAAAAAATGAAAACTGATTAGAATTCAGGGTGCGGCTGCTCCATTGCTTTTACAGATCAGAGCACAATTAAAACAGATTTTATTGGAAAATATTGCAATATAATCCCTCGATCCTTTTTGATAAGACAATATCAAACCGTTTTGGATATACAGCCCTTTATAAAGACAATCACTTATATCAGCATCCCCTTGGAAATACTCATTACCAAAAGGATTGAAAAGGAAACGGCTACACCACCTTTACTAAATGCTTCTATTCTACAGCACTGTATCTGCAAATGGAAATCTTCTTATTATGACTTGCAGGCAAAATGTTTTACGATACTACCTGTTACAGGAACTAAATCTGATAAATGCAGCATGAACTGGCAGAAAGCCTTAAATTCAATTACAGATTTAATTGCTAGAGCTAATTAATTTGTTTGCAATGCTAAAACATTTATTCTACTTAAACAAGAATGCTCTTTGTGTTCAAACTTGTCACATTTTTCATGTTTTTTGAAAAGATGTAAGCCTATCTGGATATCATGAACTGCATTAGAAATGTTTTACGCTGCTCGATGTGCAATCTGATGTTTCATCATTTCAGTGTTGCCATTCCACACGTTTTATTTATTATTAGTTGAATATCTGATATAGCTGCCTTTTTTACCATTGCTATTTAGTCTGTTATTTATTTACATATATGTGTATTTTGATATATATAAAAGTATTCACCTGCAGGCAGGCAAGACCTTAAAATTTCACCCAAAACAAAGCAGGAGCTTGGTGAATCAGTAATAAAGTTTCTACCTCTGAGCTTCAGGAAGTGGTTAGCATTCACTTTGTGGTGCTTTTATATTCTGATATTCTGCCTGTGCCTGTTGTGTCTTTTCTGGTACAAATATGATATGCGTGTGTGTGTGTGTGTGTGTGTGTGTTTATATATACTATACACCAACTCCACTGGCACATCAACTTAAAGGGAGCAATTTCACCCAAAACGGAATATTTTCTGGCACTCAAAACCAGTGATTTCCTGTGAAAAACTTTACTCACTGATTGGTTGAACCTTGGGCAATTTTAGCTCAAGTGTTCAGTCTTCATCCACCAGTATGTCATCCATATATGCATATAGATAAAGATATAGATGTAGACATATTTAACACTGTTCTTGTTTCCCATCTCATGGCTAAAAGTGGTCCAGTGACTTCTGCTTTAGTCTATAATCAAATAATAAATGTAATAAATAAATATATAATCTCCATCATGTTGCACTTTTGGGTTAATAATGAGATATGAACTTGGAATTTGCTTTTGGGACATTATTGAAATATAAACTCAAATGCCTTACATGGGAATAGAACAAACTCATGATTTTCAACACCAAAGATAAGGACAGACCTTGCTGAACCACTGTCACTGCTTCACTGACTTCTCTATGGCTAGCTTCAGTTTGTCTAAGTACACGGCAAGCCTTAATCATGTATGCCTAAAGATACTTGTGCTTTTTCAGTCATAATTTTACATAGAAAGGAATGTTTTATATATTATAAAAAGTAACTGCTCATCATTTAAGAAGCAGGCATGAGACTTCATATGCCATTACTGTCTATATAAAGGTAAATGTGCTTTTATGTTTAAGCTCGTATGAAAAGAAACACTGATTTAAACACACAATGTATACATTAATATGTTCTTTCTTGATACAGGAAAACTAAACTGCAGTATGAGATGATATCAGACAGTGACTTATGAATATATCAGTTTTCAGAATGATCTTCAGTGGACTTTCTACTGTAGCTAACTTCTGAAAGTTACTTGTCCCTTAAGGTTGGAAAATTAAATCTCTATTCCAATTTTTATTATGTTAGTGTATGAGCAACCTTTCTAATAGCTACTGAATTTATTTAGAAAAACAGATTAATATCTAAATGTAAATTACTTTTTCATACTATGCTGTTTACAGGTCATAAATGCATCTAAGCATGATATGGTTGCTTTAAAGTAGCACTTGTAAAAGAAGTGTATGATTTTAATATAGCTGCTTACTAGGTGAAAATAACTCTTAGGTACCTAGCAGAACCTGCAGTTCTGTGAATATGTATAGAACAGTGGTAATAGAGCATATGTTGGATGTGACAGCACAGATTAAGTAGGAGTAGTTGCCGACAGAAACCGTAATGAAGGTATGGTCAAGTTCTCAGTAACTGATGTTTCTAATGATATCATGTCCCTCATCTTGTCAATCAGAATCGTTGTATTTCACAAAGAAATGGCTAACATATTCTACTAAAGACTAAATATTTTTTTTTTGCAGAGCTATAAATATGAAAGTACACTTTTACCCAAAGGTTTGAACCTGCAGTTTTATTCCAACATAATCATTACATTGCATAACTACTGGCTGTTAATCTTGTCACACTTCCAGTTTGATGAAAGTATGAATAGCACATAAGGCACAATCGTTTTTTTTTAATCGTGGGAGAAGATGTTTCACACAGCATCAGCCTACGATAATAAAAAAAATGATGGATTTAGTTTTAATTTTGCACGGCCGATTCCAAGGAAAACATGAACAGTGTTTTTAACTGTACATTTATACAACTTCTCCCATTAAGAAAGATGGATTTAGTTTAACTTTTACACGGCCTTAGCCATTTGTTGTACTGGGGGCCTGTTTCAGCTAGTTTTGACTCATACTGTTCTCTTCACTTGAATGAACACAGAAACAGGCAGGCAGAACACATTTATTGCAAGCACAAGGAAGCACTTCATATTGAAGTGAAGCTATAGTTGACTCCAGCTGTGATGCAACAGGACAAAAAAGTGTGATCAAGATCTAACACAGCAGTCTATGATGACAAAATTCATTTTGTTTTGGAAAATGGGGTGCAGAAGCAAACACTTATAGTAAATTTTGTTTCCTAGTGGTGATATTTGCTTCAGTCTCTCCGACGCTACCATTCCATTCCAGTTATCACCAAAGGGACATTCATTTCCAGCACATTTCCAGTAAATGGAAAGCTGTAAGAATCCACATGAACTCACAGAAAATTGGTTCTATTAAAATAAGCAACTTGTAGTTTTTGCAGAACAGTGCCTGTGAACTGGCTGGTATTGGAAAGCACCATGCCTGCTCTCAGCAGCCTCTATTTTAAACTTATCCCAATCAAACTTTTATTTTAGGCCCTGCTGTGATTTTATTCACCCACACTGTGATTCTTACTGGGAAGACATTGACTCAAATAACTTGCTAAATTAACTGGCCAGTGTGCTAATGGGATTAGTGCAAGTGGTTTTATCAAAGCTAATCTTATGTTCTGAAAATCAGTAAGTGCCAGTGACATGAATTCAGAGTGGCACAGCTTCCAGATATAAAGTGGGCTGCAGGAGTACAGTTACTTAATTCTAAGAAAGGGTATCACTGATTTGTTTAGCAGGGCATTCTATTTCTTTGTGATGGCAAAATAATACTACCACAAAATGTTCATTTTACACTTTCTACAGCTAAAACACAAAAGGAGTGCACAAGCGGATTATCCTTCATAAATCAGATGTTTACTCTTTGTTACCTATTAAAACTTTGTTATTTAGCATGCCTTCTCAAGCTAGATATATGTGTAATAATATGTGAGAGTTTTACTGCCTCTCAGAGTCTGTCTATCTATCTATCCATCTATTTATCTGTCTGTCTGTCTATTTCACAAGAAAGAGCCAGCAAATCTAGAGTCTTCACTGTATATCTTAAATCTACTGTACTTGAGGCCCATGGGATATATATATATATATATATATATATATATATATATATATATATATATATACATATAAATAACCCCTTAAGTACATAAGTGTTTCAGCTACATGACCTCATGATCTACCTCGTGATTGGTACATTCATTCCAATAAAGCAAAACCCCACTTGCAGTAGACATGTCATTGTTGTTCTCTTTTCTCAGCTAATCAGTGCAGCAAAAGTGGACTGTTTGACCATACTTCAGAAATTCAGAGCTTAAAAGCAAGCCTGATGTCCATAGCATTAGTGTGACTGCAAAATATACCAAATAACATCCAAACCAAAGGGTAAAAAGGTCACCAAGGCAAACCATTTAGTAAAAATTACAGGAAAGACCATGCAAAGCTAACATTTTCACTGTGTAATACCTTAAATGTCCTGTAGTCGAGACGTGAGATATATGCAAGTTACTCCTTAAAGAAATAAGGGTGTATATCACATAGTCGAAGTTTTATAACTTCGAAAAAGAAATGTACGAACCATTCCATTTGAAGTTACAAAACTTCGACTATGAATAAAAAAAAAAAAAAGAAAAATCAAAATAAACTGTTGTAAGCAGGGGGACCAGCCCCACTGCACCCCCGCTACTTAAATATGCCAACTCTGAGCTCGCACTTCATTCAACAGAATGGAAACCTCCCCTTATGGAGATTTCCATTGAAATGCTCAAACTTGTACAAGCTCAAACTTATGGTCTCGACCATAGAACGGTGGAACTTGTACAAGTTTGACTATGTGATAGAAACCCAGGAAATAATCTTTAGCATCTAGACTTTCTTTTTCTTGTTATCCAGCTTCTCAGGTGCTGCAGCAAACAAAATAATATATTCCTGTACTTGCACCATTGGACTGCTGCATTTTTGTGGACACCTGAATAAATATTACGTCAATTTAAGACTAATAGGTGCTATAGAAATGTATAGATATAAATGAATTATGAAACAGCATTCGTTAGGGTATGGGAAACAAAGCATTGTACTTATAGGCACTGGTTTCTCATACCCACAAGCAGGACACATGATACAGTCATAGGCATGTACTCCTACCAACACAGGACCATCTGTTCTACTGTAGTGGATCTACTGACAACTGACCTGTCCTGTGGTCTTAAATGCATGCCCTGTGTACACTACCTCATAGAGGGCATATATACTATTGAGTAGGGCTAGAGGTTGCCTATGGGTAGTGGGGGACATGTATGGACATCTGTCCTGGATTGTCAGGTACTATGGAATAAGGTTTGTGTGTTAGAGGAAAGTAGTGGCTTTGCTGGCTGGGGTTGTACTGTGGCTGTGAATTGATTGGTTGCTGTCTTCCCGTTGAAATCATGTTGCCCATGCTTCAGCCTGTTAGCTGTCACTGTTCACAGGTGAGCACTTGACCAGCTGCCCCTGTGGGCTATTTTAAGCTTAGTCAGTTTCCCTCAATAGCAAGAATCTAATTCTGTACATTGTGTGTCTGTAAGGTACCATTATGCTGACCAGTAATGTTAGTCATACTTTGTCCTGACATGCACATGTGCTTGTACTGTTGTTCTCTTGTTATGTGTGCTGGTGCAAACAACTTCTGTGTACGGTCACTAAGGAAGATTTTAGCAACTGCTTTGTGCATACAATTCTTTACAAACCATACAACACATATACATATTTTTAACTGTAGGCCAACTGAATTTGTAATGCAGTTTCTAACATTTAACTGAATAATGCTCCTGAGTATCTGTTAGTGTGACTTGCATAACTGTATTCTAACTTTGTTTATAATATTTCTGTCAAATAATTTCCATACAAATGTGTTTTGAAAATGTCTTGTGTTGTGGCTTTAAAAAGCCCATGGACAAGTTCACTAGCAGCATATCGACGTTAAATGAATAAGTAAATAAAATAAAAATAAGTATATACATGCATACATACATGCATGTGTGCATATAAACATAACCAAAGAAACACATAAGCAACATATATTATGTCTCCAAAAATATAACTGGGATGTTATGTGGTTGAGGCATGGGTGTCAGGAAGTTCATCTCGAGAGTGAAGTTCAAGTTCATAGGTTCAAGAAGAGCGTCTTGACATAGAAATCAAGAACACATAACATCTTGGGTTATGATCTGACATACCCAATCAAAATTATTTGTAGTATGTGAACCTTTAACTGCTCCTGTGTACTACAAAATTTAGAAAAAATAGTGAAATAGCAGTAAATAATATTACAGAAAAAAAATGTGTAACAGACTAACTGCTATCTCACAGGTAGACGCCACCTAAAGAAAGCATTTGGAAGTTGGTAAACACTTTGTTCAGACTTAAAAAAAATCAGAACAAAGAATGGGATTCAGAAAGAATCCTGTCATAAGCTTAAACTGCTGTGGCAAAATGTCCAGTTTTCGTGATTATGAAAAATTTTGATTCAAAGAGCTGTTAGCAGCAATGAAGAAAGACATCATGATTGGCCCATTACATACCTCTGAATTGTGCAGTGTTAACCCTAGTGTTAGTCAGCCCTTTGCTGTGGTAATCCTCTGCTGACGGCCCACGTAATATGTTGGCACAGGCATCCACACCACTCACCCTTCCATGCATTTGGCCACACTCAAACATACACGGATGCATTCCAATACCTCTCCGCTGTCTATTGTTTTACAAACTGCCCCTGATTTTGCCTATTACTTCCTTGCTGTCAAAACTCATTGACTGTTACATTCAGTCAATAATGCCAGATATTAGAGCTTCCTACTTCTTATTATTCAGTGTTTTGTGATGAAAAATCTGTTGTTCTAGTAGCATTTTATGTGACTTTTCTCAAATGCAGTCAATCTATTGACAGACATTTCTTAGACTGCAGATAGACTGGAAATTGTGTCAAAATCAATTTTGGTGACAGAGTTTTCTTTTTTTTCTACTGTTGTGCAACCTCAGAATAGGTACATGTATAATTTGTTTTGGGGGGGGTGTAAGGGCTACAGAAGTGATATCACCCCTGGAAAAATGTTTTTGAGGATTGCTGGAATGTGTTTTTTGCAGAAGTTTTTCTACCTATCGAAAATAAAAGAAGTAGCTGTTCATAGATCAGCATGAATACACTACCACCCCACACAAGACAGTCTCACCCACTTCCAGACACTCACCATAGATTTGATACCCGCATCAACCATTTACAGTCATGGGAGTTCTCTAGTGTTCAACACACACACACACACACACACACACACACACACACACACACACACACACACACACACACACACACACCTCTCTATCTATCTCCTAAGTAATCCATCTACTGTGAACTCCTAGGTAAGCACAAACACCCACACAGACATACATATGTGCAAGCATATACACTCAACTGAGACCTGTCATACCTCTGTAGAAATGCACACATGCAGCAGCACAAATACACACAGCCTACACTACTCCCTGTCTGACACTAAACTTCCCGACAGTCAAGTTCCATGTGGCGTCTGCAATTGAAAGTCTCAGGTAAACATGACCTTTTGCCTGTATGAATTAATGGATCTGGCTGTGTTAATTTACAGTTGCTCTTCTGTATAAATCTCTTACTGCACAGATTTTTTTTTTTATTTTTGGAGGGTTTAGCACATGACTAATTGTCATGTGCCACTCCTCCTGAATGCCTCACTAGCACTGTAGTAGGACCACAGAAGCAATCCAATGTTGTAATTCCACAGACTGTGTAGAATCACTGTTGTTGGGTTGTTTAAGAACTGGAAAGGTATACCACCAGTAGAAAAATAGCCAGTGTTTTAAGTTAGTTTAAAGGATTTTTTTCTGTGAACTTTGAGCATTGTTAAGGAAGAGACTAGTGCCTGTGTTTTCACTGATTTCTGAGTATATCCTCATTGCTCCATGTACTACCATGAAATAAATATATGTTAAACAACAAATGTTCAGACACCGTAGAGAACTTCAGCAAACCACTGTGGTCAGAATTGTTTTTAAGTATCTATTGATCAAGAAATATGCTCTTACTCACTTCCCTAGCAAGTACAATTGCTTCATATGTCTATATCTATGTCTATCTATATATCTATAGGGTTACTGTCACTTGAACTGTAGTTGACTGAAATAATTGGAAGAAAACCCATTTTACTGAAAACGTGCTTGGCTGAAATCCCATTTGACTGAAACCTTATTTTGCTGAATCACAAGTGATAAATAAGTATATAAATGTTGGTATCATGTGATGATGTCATTTCTGAGGATATGACTTGCTACCAAGGTGAATCTAGAAGATTATGTGGGTGCTTCCAATGCCCCTGTCATGCCATACCCTGAAATTTATAGATGTTTGTATTTTTTGCACCAACAACACTGATTCACTGTATATGGTATTCTTTCTTTTCTCCATGGTTGTGCAGCCGTGGAATTTGTATATAGAATTAAGGGGGGTATGGGGGGTTCAGAGTAGCTTGTCCCCTGAAATGCATTGTTATATGCTATATTTTATGTAGAATGTTTTCTATGAATTGTGATTCATTGAAATGAGGTTTCAGTCGACTGGGTTTTCAAAAAATAAAACAAAGCCAGCAGATCAAGGCAAGCAGCATGATTTTATTAGCTTGTCTTAAAGCATAATAAACAGACTGGTTTCGGCTCAGTTAAGTCTTAGCCTTCTTCAGTGTTTAAAATAAAATGAGAACAATAGTCCCTATTATAGTGAACATACAAATTGATGTTAAGTCATGACTGGTTCCTTACAAATGTTCATTCAAACCAATTATCCATTTAGTTTCTTTTGAATCCAAAAGGCTATGCCATCTGGCTTTATTAGCCCTGTTTCCCATGATTTTGTCAATAACTGTAAATCTGAATGTAGCATTAGGATGTTTAATTGTATGTTTGTATAATGCATTACTGGGTTTTTTATTTCTTATCCCACTAAAGTGTTCTGAAATACGGATCCTAAGGGGTCTTGATGTCTGTCCAACATAAAAGGCATGGCAGCTACAGGTAGCTAAATAAATAAGCCAATTTGTCCCACAATTTGCAAAGAACTGAATCTGGAAAAGATTACCTGTTTTACTGCTGGAAAACTACTTAGTTTTGTTCATAGCTTTACAATGGGTACAGTGGCCACAAGGTACACAACCTGTAAGTAAGTCCCCAACCATAGTCCGTTGTCCAGAAACCCCTGTAGTTTGGTTGATGTGTTTATAGTGGCTCAACTGGGACCCTATGTTTCTCCCCCTGCGAAATGAGAACAAACACTTGTCTCCCAAAATGGTGGAACAATAATCATCCGCTCTTAATATGTTCCAATGTCTCTGAACAATATTAAGTAAAGTTTCTATGTTCCTACCATAAGTAGTAACACGACGGATCACAGATTGTTGGTTGGTCCCTTGTTCTTTGTACTGTAATGTATCTGTCCTATCTAGTGAAGAAACCGTATTACTAGCACTCAGGACATAACCCATTTGGTAACCTCGGTCCCTAAATCTATCGATAAGATCATCCCTATACTGTACATAACTATCAGGCTTGGAACAAATACGTTTCATTCTAAGAAATTGGGACTTGGTTATGTTTCTGCAGATGTGAGCTGGATGAAAGCTGGAGGCATGGAGAAGGGAATTGTATTGGGGGTATTTCCTATATAAGTGTGTTTCTAAGGTGTGATCTGCATTCCTAGTAACCAATACATCCAAAAAAATGATCCTACAGGAATGATAACTAACAGTGAATTGAATACCCCATTTGTTTTCGTTAAGATAACCTACGAATTCCTTCAGATAAGTCTCATCCAATCTCCACACCATCCAGCAATCATCCAAGAACCTCCTCCAAATATTAATTTCATTTATGTAAATGTTGTTGGAATTGTCATAAATAATGAGCTCCTCAGAGATAAGCTATGAATAAATCTGTGTAAATGGGGGCGAAAGAAGCCCCCATGGCAGTCCCCTTTGCCAAAAGCATTGGTCATGTTAAAAAAAGACATTCTTAGTATGTGTTCAGCAAGCCTAATAATTAAAGTATTCATACCTGGAGGGTAGAGATCTGACCTATTCAACCAGAATTCCAGGACATCCAAGCCCGCCCAATGTGGTATGTTTGTATATAATGCCGACACATCTAGGGTACAGAGTAGCCAGCCAGGTGCCAGTTGTGTATCAGCTATAATCTGGAGAAACTCAGTGGTGTCACAAAGTCTTGAATGTACCCACTTAAGTAGAGGTTGTAACTTTAAAGTTAAAGATTGTGATAGGGGTTCAGTGATAGAGCCCCTACCCAAGACAATAGGTCTACCTGGTGAGTGATGCAGATCTTTATGTATCTTGGGAAGGAAGTAAAAATATTGATTTGTTGGATCTAGGACCATTAGTTGTTGTAAATCAAAGTCCGAAATAATACACTCCTCCCTAGCTAAGGCCAATAATTAGTCGATTTCCTTCTTAAATTTTTGAGTAGGATCAAGGGGCATTTTCATATAGTATCGTCCATCACCCAATTGTCTCATAGCCTCCTAGTTATACTGTTTCCAGTTCATGACCACCACTGCTCCCCCCTTATCTGCTGATAATATCACCAAGTCCTTATGGTCCACCAGTTCCTGTAAAGCTGTTTGTTCAGTCTTTGAGAGATTATTAGCTTTACATATATAGTCCCTAGAGCTATAATGTAGATCTTTCAAAACTGCAGTCTGGAACATAAGTACATTGGAGTGCATCAGGGGGATAAACTTAGATTTATGATACCGAAACCTGTCTTCACTTGTCTGATTATCAGAATCCTTGTAAAACATTCTTAAATTCAATAATCTACAAAAGGCTGTAACATCCTGAGCTAACCGATCTTCCGGAACAAAAAAAAACAGGAATGAAATTCAATCCCTTATTAAGAATCTTTATTTGTGCATCAGACAATGTTACATTAGAGATGTTCAAGACATTATTCTGAGTTGCTATTTCCGAGTCATTAGTTCCAATAAGATATCCATGTTTCCTATTTCTGTTGTGTTTCCTACCCCCCCTAACCTGCCTTCATATAAAGGGGTCGATTTTTTGGATACTGGTGAGTCCCCGGGGTGCTGTGTATCGTGATCAGTTACAGATGATGATTAATACCCTGAGGTCTCATAGTTAGAACTGGAATTTGGTGTTCTTTTCAAGATTGACCTGGGTCTCTTCCGTTTACCTGCTTTTCTGGTAGGCTCATTGAACCTGACTTGTTTATTATTATTAGAGAATTGAATCCCCTTCTCGTAATCTGCCAGGTCCCTTTGAAATGTCCTAATCTTTTCGGCCTTCAAATATTGTTCGGGATTGTCCAAATCCTTACTTAATTTCTGGAGACAAACCTGAAAAGCTGGTAAACCCTCAAATTTTTTGGTGCTTTCACATAACTCAGTTATTTCCACCATGTCAGATTCAATGACCTTTCATAATATTCTAATAATACTTTAATAAAACCCATGGATGCCTGTTGTTGTGCTACCGCCTATTGCTCTTTAAGTTCACCATCAATTCTGGCCACCAAAGGTTAAAGGCGAACTCTCAAACCCCGAGCAGGCCATATTTTTGTCTAAATATTTTGTTATGCCAAACGTTAATTCGTAAGGATCTCATATATTTAGTTAGATTTTGGAAATGAAGTTCACAGGTAGCTTCTGGTGTAGTGGGGAGAGTTCCCTGAGTTGTGTAGACATCTGTGCCCAAACCAAAAATACCCAAATCATCCTTATCGGCAGACAAGCCCTTAAAGATTTTTGTTAGTTCCATATTTATGTTTGCAAATAGTATAGAAAATATTATATAAAAAATATTATAAAAAATGAAATCTGTGCCTTCCAGTGGGGTAGCCTGACAAAACCCCTTTAGAGGAAAACACAATATTGGACCAAAAGCAGTTTGCCCTAGGTGTAGCCCAATTAAGAATGGCCCCAAACAAAATTACACAAAGTTCACCAATGGCCAAAAAACCTTCTATTGACCATATAAACTAGTAAAACTAGTCCACAAAATGACAGATAATAATGTGAAAAAATGGGGCAATAGCCCTTGCTCACTGGCACCCAACACTGTTAATAGAAACCAAATATTGTGAGCAATGCTACGTCCCCTTCTCACCAAAATCCATAGTCAAAAGAGAACCAAAGCATAAGAGTATGGTTGTATAGTTGTTAGTCCTTTAAATGGACCCCCATTCATAAATAAAGGGACAATAGTAGCCCTTGCTCCTCCTTCCCACTCACAGTTCCACAAATCAAAACATGACCAATATGTCTGGAGCAATGCTGTGTCCCCTTAGTTCCTAAAGCAATGGTTCCTGATATGCTGATATAAAGAATCCGGTTGGGATGATGTCAATAAATACACCGGACTCCCACCCAAGATCAAACCGTTTGGTGCCCAAACAGTAGTGATACAGGCCCTGAAACAACCACACAAGAATGCCCAGATCACATATAAATTAAATGAAAAAGTCACTAAATGCAAACATGAACCAACTCAGTCTCTTCCTTTGAATCAAATAAACCCCCTTATATAGAAGTTGAAATTCAGGGTAATTCCTAAGACATAACACCTTATTCCCAGGCGAAAATCCTTTATCTTATACAGGCATCCACAGTCCTATGTAAACTCAAAATGTTAGCAAAACCTGGCCCTGATGTACATAAGCGGACACTAGGGATAAATGTGCATTTAAATAGCAACGGACAATAAACATAAATGATCCATATGCAGCATATAAATGTTCCCCATAAGTATCTTGGTAAGCAGCAAATATCCAAAAAATCTTCGTAATATCGGAAGAACCCAGTAAACCCCCTTATAAATTCCAAATCCTTCAGAAGTCATCACAATTAAATACAAAACATATATATCAAAAGGCAAAAATCTGGTCCAAAAGCATCAGCTCACAATGCCATTTTGTGTGTAATCGAACCCCCAGATAATGATCCTGCTGATTATGTCAAAAACGTTTATGAAACACATGCATAACAGCTGCCCGTTATGTGACATTTAAACATGATACTATAGATCTAATATATAGAAACCCTTTTGTGTAGTGGTCAAACCCCCTCACTATAATTCTGCTGATGATTTCAGAAACATTTTTTGAAAGAAACACACAAGCATTTTATTAACATGTAATCATGACCTTGTAGTTCGCATACACAAGCATAATGCAGTGTCCCAATAAATGATATTCAATGAGTCCCATGTAAAGAAGGAACCCTTATGGACCTTTTGAACATAAAGAATGTCCCTCAGTAATTCCTGGCACAAGACCTGCTGGAGAACAAGTGCTCGGAGTATTCTTGTGTCTAAAATCTGCCTTAGTTGTAGCTCAATACACATATAATCCAACGGAAACCCTTGCAGATATACACTCGCTTGTCAGTTTAATACAAACGGACAGTGGCCCACACAATATTTGTTAAAGATGAAAGTTTGTAAACCCACAAAGTTATGTATATATCAAATCATGACCCATAGAGACCCCTAAAAGTCACATATAAAGTCCGATAAACTCGACCTTTATGAAATAATACGTAGGCCGTTGTTCCCCACACTGTGAGTCCAAAATAACTGAGCGTACTTCCCTCAATGGCCCTCAGTAATTCCTGGAACAAGACTTGCTGGAAAATAATGCTCCAAGCTGTCTTATATCTGAAATCTGCCTTGGTAGTAACCCAAAAACACATATAGTCCAATGGAAACACTTGCAGATGTAAACTCGCTTGTCAGTTAAACACCATTGAGCAGCGGCCCCCACAGTGTTTATTAAAAATTACTCCAAAGTTAGAAAGCACTCAAAATTATGTATTTATCAAATCTTAACCCATAGAGACCCATACAAGTCTGATAAACTTGACCGTTATGCAGTAATGCATAGGCCGTTGCTCCCCACACTGTGTGTCCAAAATAACTAAACGTATTTCACCAAAATGTAGAATATATAAAAAAAAAACTTCGGATGTTGGTTCTCAAACACTCATATAAATCACCCATACCCAGTGAATCCAAAAAATCAATCATAATAGAGTAACTGGAGAAACCTGAGTCCCAGTATAAGCTGCAAAGCTTGAAATGATGATTCCACCAAAACGCCAACCTGGTCTTGCACTGAGAATGAACACGCAGATCAGATATTCACGAAGAAAATGTTCACTGACCATAACATGCATCCAGAGGCCATGTAAATGCTACAGAAGAGATATTTTAAGTATCAACGAACATCACCATGGGGTAGAATGGATAAATAAGGAATGAAATATAAGAGCTCCATAAATCATATCTTCAGTGATCTTGATGCACAGCACGCCAAAACCAACAGCAGGAACAGGAACAAGTGAGATACAAACTGCAAAGATATCCTGCCCATACAGCAACTGCATGGCTCAAAACAAAATGCAAAAAATAAAACAAAGCCAGCAGATCAAGGCAAGCGGTAGGATTTTATTAGCTTGTCTTAAAGCATAATCAACAGACCGATTTTGGCTCAATTAAGTCTCAGCCTTCTTCAGTGTTTAAAATAAAATGAGAACAATAGCCCCCATTATAGTGAACATACAAATTGATGCTAAGGCATGATTGGTTCCTTACAAATGTTCATTCATACCAGGTGCAAGTAATGCCCCTAGCTTAATTATCCATTTCTTTTCTTTTGAATCCAAAAGGCTATGCCATCCAGCTTTATTAGCTCTGTTTCCCATGATTTTGTCAATAACTGTAAATCTGAATGTAGCATTAGTATGTTTAATTGTATGTTTGTACAATGCATTACTGGGTTTATTATTCTTATTCTTATTGTTCAGAGACATCGGAACATATTAAGAGCGGATGATTATTTTTCCACCATTTTGGGAGACAGGTGTTTGTTCTCATTTCGCAGGAGGAGAAACATAGGGTCCCAGCTGAGCCACTATAAACACATCAACCAAACTACACGGGTTTCTGGAGAATGGACTATGGTTGGGGACTTACATACAGGTTGTGTACCTTGTGGCCACTGTACCCATTGTAAAGCTATGAACAAAACTAAGTAGTTTTCCAGCTTTAAAACAACAGGTAATGTTTTCCAGATTCAGTTCTTTGTGAATTGTGGGACAGATTGGCTTATTTATTTAGTTACCTGTAGTTGCCATGCCTTTTATGTTGGACAGACGTCCAGACCCCTTAGGATCCATATTTCAGAACACTTTAGTGGGATAAGAAATAAAAAAAAAAAAAACCCAGTAATCAACACATCAACCAAACTACAGGGGTTTCTGGACAATAGACTATGGTTGGGGACTTACTTAGAGGTTGTGTACCTTGTGGCCACTGTACTCATTGTAAAGCTATGAACAAAACTAAGGTGTTTTCCAGCAGTAATACAGGTAATGTTTTCCAGATTCAGTTATTTGTGAATTGTGGGACAGATTGGCTTATTTATTTAGCTACCTGTAGTTGCCAAGCCTTTTATGCTGGACAGACGTCCAGACCCCTTAGGATCCATATTTCAGAACACTTTAGTGGGATAAGAAATAAAAAGCCCAGTAATGCATTATACAAACATACAATTAAACTTGCTATTGTTACATTCAGATTTACAGTTATTGACAAAATCATGGGAAACAGGGCTAATAAAGCCGGATGGCATAGCCTTTTGGATTCAAAAGAAAATAAATGGATAATTAAGCTAGGTGCATTATTTGCACCTGGTTTGAATGAACATTTGTAAGGAACCAATCATGCCTTAGCCTCAGTTTGTATGTTCACTATAATAGGGACTGTTGTTCTCATTTTATTTTAAACACTGAAGAAGGCTGAGATTTAATTGAGCCGAAATCGGTCTGTTGATTATGCTTTAAGACAAGCTAATAAAATCCTACCGCTTGCCTTGATCTGCTGGCTTTGTTTTATTTTTTGCATTTTGTTTTGAGCCGTGCAGTCGCTGTATGGGCAGGATATCTTTGCAGACTGGGTTTTCAGTCAAACTGAGTTTCATTTTCTGATTTCAGTCAACTGCAGTTCTGTCAAGTAGTATATATTGAGAGAGGCACACACAGACTCATACATGTGCTCACAAACTAAACTCAAAATGATCCAGTGTATGCATATAGGAACAAACATGAAAACCCCTGACAAAACAGAGTACCATCTAGTACAAACCTCTCTTGATGAAGGCAGTGTTCTACTACTATGGCTAACATGTTCAATAAAATATTATCTCTATCTGTTTGTGTGTGTCTCTGTGTGCTTGTGTGCATGTCTCTTGTGGGAGGGTTACAGTCACTCTCTTCACTGAATGCAGATGTATTAATGATGTATCCTATGGACTCATTCTTTGCAGATCAGAATTTAGTGAATGTAAATAGTGTGAAAGGGATTTTGTCAAATATTTGACAGCTTATTTTTTCCCATCAGTAATGTTGACATTAGATTAAGCATATACAACTAGAGTGGTATTGTCACTGTATGGGTTGAACTAGCTTTGCCACCTGGCATAAAACATGCAGTTTATGATATCTAGTATTGGTAAATTAATTTTTGGCTGAATATTTTTCATACATTTCTGTCGATAACACAATGCTCATTAAATCTGTCTTCAATAAATATTATATCTGTATATATTTTATATCCGTCATAAATTAGATACACTTCAAACCACTGTCCTTAAAAGTTCACATCTCAGAGGTTCAGTTATGTTAATGATTTTCTTTATCTGCTTTCCCCAACCTTATACACACTCTGGGTTTCCTTTGCAAGTTCTCTGGTAATTTACTGGGTTGATTTTATGAATTAAGCACTGAAAAAGTTGTACATATTAATTAATTTACTGAATCCAAAAAATGTCAAGTTTCAAGGTGATGTCTGGCATCATGCATTAAACACTTGAATCACATTTGATCAATGGAATTGGATTTCTGGGAAAAAAAACACATCACTTACTCTGTCCTGTCCCACATCATATGCTGACATACATACATGTTTATTTGGTTGTATTGCACACAATGAGTATTGTTGGATCCAAAAGCCAACATTTATGCTTCATCATACTTAATTCTGTTCTGACGCTTGGCATTCAGCAGTCCAATACCCATAATACACCTTCTCCATCTCTTACAGGAAGTATCCACTTCTGACATGTATTATATCTTCAACTGTTTACTACGTTCAAGTAATACTGCATCTTGAACTTCTGAACTCGCTATTTCCAGATTAAGGAAACTGTACAGTGCATCGCCCGACTCCTATCTGAGTCATCTCCATCACTGACCCAGCAACCCAAGACAGATGCGGTTACCTGCACTTCTGCTGTAATTACTTACTCACTCCAGCATATACACACAGACTCACACAAAAACATGTGAGCATGCATGCATACACACACACACACACACACACACACACACACAAACATGTGAGCATGCTATTGTTCTGGTTTGTGCTTTGCTGTTAAGTTGTTTGGCTTTCTACTTCAGTGTGTTTCATGTGCTTTGTGTTACATATGTATACATTGTTTTGTGCTTCACCACCCAGTTCATGGATGAAAAGTGTCCTTGGGTCAACCCACCCACCCAGTTAAAAAAAACAAATTGACAATAAATAAATACCTATAGAGTGAAGTAATTACTGATTTAGCTCTGCAGATTTTGGGTGAACAGGCACCACAGCCATACAATGGTTATTGCTGCACAGCATGGGGTGTAGTTTGAGTGTTGGCTGGGGTCCATTTCTCTGAGGAGTCTGCATCTTCCTCCTGTGCTGATGTGGGTTTTGCTGGGTGGTCCATTTCCTAACTACATTCCAAAAGATGTTTTATTACACTTGACATAGGTGTTCATACCATGGGTAAGGGAGAGTGTGGCATGTCCTGTAATGAGTTGGCAACCCATTAAAGATTAAGTTCATCTCCTTCTGTCCATTGTGTACTGTGACAGGATCCAGCTCTCTAGGCAGCCCTGAATTATGCCTGCTGGCAGAATTTCATTAGCAGCTCATCACACTCACTACCTGTGCTAAGCCACAATGACAACAGCATATCACATTTAAAGCAGATTTTTCAACACATACACATAAAATACAGTGAATTTTTAAAATGGTTAGCAAAAGTGAGCTCTACAGGTTGTTCACACTCTCGTGTGAGACAGTTGTGGAGTCAAATAAAATCAGTTGCTATAGCAATCATTTATACCAGATTAGGCTATTAATATCACAACAACACTTATACTAATGCAGAACAAAGTTAATATTTCCTGATGTTAACAATATTGCATTTAAAGTTGCATATATAGTATGCATGCAATAAATTAGAAATGTGCTATTTGTGACATTCTCTATTTTTTTTTATTTTACCTAGACTGTTTTTAGCACAGGAGTTCAACAGCCTTTGCTTCTGCTAAATTCTATAAGGCTAATACATGTCTGACACATCCAATTTCCTCTTAATGGTTTTATAAGTGATTACTTAAACTGCAGGATGTCAGTGTTTAGCCAGCTTAATTCTCCACAAAATCAATCTTACAGCAATTCTTCTAGAAGGTACGTCATTTTTTTTAAACATTCAGACCAATTTGTTCTGGTGTGTGAATGCATTGTATTTAATACTGCTACAACATTTTTGTCACACCTATGTTGTATCCTATTAATGACCTGTTCTAAGTAGTGTTGTTGGACCATTACTCATATTATACTTTGCCACGCTGTACCACCTTACTTGTGTATGCTAACCCTTACTGTAACCATAACCCTATCCCTGCCTCTAACAAAGATTATACATATTACATTACTAAAAACACTTTCCATAACAGTACCATTGCACAAAAAAAAAAGAACGCAGAACGCACAAGAAATGTGCAACACTGACTCTAGCCCCTTGTTATAATCGTAATCTGTGAATAATTGCACATGCACACCAACTTCTATAATCCACTCTTACACATTTTTACAACTATCACATTTTCATTCAGTCATCAATTTTCCTGCTCAGTCCTACTTACCTACAGTATATGAAACTAAATTCAACCATTTTTGATTCACACAGATGAGCTTTTACCCATTTATGTGCAGTCTGTATTTAATACCCACAAAATCTTTTCAAGCAAGTATTCATCATTTTGAGATGCAACCATCTACCTAAGTATTTATATAGAGAGAGGATCACTTCCTTTTGTCAAATTGTCAGTTCATCGACAAGGTGAAGTGTTTGGGAAATTTATTAAAATCTTTCTTCCTCAAGTCCTGGAGATGTCAAAAGGAGGAAGGCTATGTATGAAGGCCAGATATCTGTGAGTTTGTTTTTTTCAGATAGAAACCTTCATATATATATATATAGCATAAGCTTTTGCATTAGGGATGGGAGTATGTGCATGGGTGTTAACAAATTAGGGTTAGAGCAAGGGTTAGGCATGTGGATAGATTTAGTATTGTACATGTGTGCTGTTGTATGTGATGTTAGCCTTAGTGTCTCATGAAGTGGTAGTGTTACAGAATGCTTTTGCTAAGACAAGTTTAAGGTTAGCACACATTAGTAATATGGTGCAGGGGGATGAAACCCCCCTGCCCAGCCTTACTAATGTCTGCTAACCCTAACAATGACCTGATTCTTACCCCAGTCCTGTATTTTACCATGGCAAAAAAACACTTTTATTTATTTACCAGGAAATACCAACTTGGAACTAGCCAATTTTCAGCAGAGGCCTAGGGAAAAATACTCCAGATGCCTGTCTTTGTAACATGGGAGGAAACCCACAAAAACACAGGGAGGGCATGCAGACTCCACACAGAAGGCACATCTGCCAAAAATCGAACCAGGGAACCTCTTGATGTGAGGCAACAATGCAAACCGTTGCACCACTGCACCATCTGTGATGCTATCACTTTTCAGAAAAAGTATCTGATGTTAGTTTTAGGGTTTTGGTTAAAAAAATCACAGAAGGGAAATTGTCCATTTTCATTTAATGATTTGTTGTTTAGGTTTGTTGGGTTTTTGGTAAGTACATTTTTGAAATGCCTATATTGATCATCTGTGTTACAATGCATGTGCATTTTGCTAATTCAACAGATACTTTATAAAAAATGAAAATATATGTTTTATATATATATATATATATATATATATATATATGTGTGTGTGTGTGTGTGTGTGTGTGTGTGTGTATATATTTATATATATATATATATATATATATATATGTGTGTGTGTGTGTTTGTGTATGTGTGTATATATATATATATATATATATATATATATATATATGTGTGTGTGTGTGTTTCATATGCATTAGGTATATATAATTCATTTGATAAATGGTCATGGAAAGAGCCACGTTTCTTCTTTTCATGAGTAACTGTCTGGATAAGTGACTAACATAATGCCAATCAGTGTGGAAGCAGAGATTAAAGGAATCTGGATAAATCACATTAGTAGCTCAAAGCCTTAACCCTCTATGTTACACTACCAAGCTAATAACCTTAGTAAATATTTTTGTATACATTCATAAGCCCTAGGATCATTCAAAAATCTTAGCACCCTTTCAAGAAAGTATATTTTGGAAGGGTTTCTCTTAATAATATATAATAGGGCAAGAATACATTTCTATTCCTAGAATTTATTATTTTTAAAAATGTTTAAATTATTCAAGCCATCCTCTTGGCCTTTACTACTGTATCTAAACAATGACGTTGAAGTTTAAAGCACTGCTGCCTTTTACTTGTGCATTGTCTGAATTATTTTTTCCTGTAATAGTTATACAAAAATACTCTTTTGTTTGAGGACCTATTTTCTTATACCTTTTAATTAAAATATATCCCATGCTAGAAAGCTCATTATTTTAAAACATTAAGCTATGCTTGTTGTCTCACCTGTGGACTGCAGTTGTTCGTTACTGCTGCCAATTGTATATTATTAGCATATCGGAATGTAAATCTGAATGTAAACACTGAATTATTCATTTGACAGACACTCAAAAACAGAACCAAGCCTTGAGGTTTCCCAATCTGTACATCTCATCAGTCAGAGTAATGACACCTTTAAAACATGAGCAACATCTGCCATTTTCCAGGCAGTTGGAACTCAATTATACCTAAATGATTCATTCATAATTTTTTTATTATTACACAGACAGGTTCTTATTATCATTCATCTGCTATCACAGAAGAATTATTATAAGTTTCCAGAGATTTATCAGTTTTTTAGATTTGAAATGCATCACACAGCTGATGACTTATCTATTCCTTTCAAGCTCACACTGATATTACTTAGATGTGCTTTGTCTTTTCTTTGTTTCCCTTATATATTTATTTTTGTTTGCATGTTATGCATTTATGTACTTTATTTATTCTGAACAGGCAAATCCAGCTGGGCAAAATCCATTTGCAGCAGGAACTAGGAAAACATTACTGGAACAAAATAAAATAAAATGATATTTCATTACATTCACGTGATATCAACAAAACTAAGCAAAGAGCAAAGGCAATGCAGCATAAGATAACGAAGTAAAAAGACTGCATTTGCACAGATGTACGCTGGAAAAGTGCAGATGCATCTGCATATAGTAAAACCAAATGCAATGGCAATCATATTCATGATGCCAAGTACAAAGGCAATATATTAATTCTAATGTATGTTGTTGTGTCTTTCGGCTTTTCCCGGTTAGGGGTCGCCACAGCGGAACTCCTGTCCGCTAATGATTGGCAGTAGATTTTTACATGCCGAGTTGCCGGCCCTGACACACAACCTTAAACGAAGGTATGTCCATTCATGCATGTCTCCACACAGAAGACGCTCTAGCTGAGAATCGAACAGGACAAATTCTGATGTATACGCATCCATAAAAGGAAGTGCAATAACTGAGTTAGCTCCACCAAG
Source organism: Protopterus annectens (assembly GCF_019279795.1). Taxonomy (NCBI): domain Eukaryota; kingdom Metazoa; phylum Chordata; order Ceratodontiformes; family Protopteridae; genus Protopterus; species Protopterus annectens. Next base: position 553,705,096 of record NC_056735.1, read on the forward strand.
CTAGGCATATCTTTTCAAGAGGAGATGTGAAGTGGTATTTATACTAGTATAGAACATTTGGCTAGGACACCAGGAAACTTCTAAGTTCTTTTTAATAAGTTCTCTGTGATCATTTACATCCAGCTGAGCTACTACCAGCTCATGTAGATGGGACCTCAATTTAACATCTCATCTTAAGGTCGGCACACTCAGGAATGGCACACCCCCTATTGTTGGACTGCACTGTCAGCAATTTGAAAAGCAATCGAGTCACCTAGCTTGAGAATGAAACCCACAGCCTTCTGCTCTTCTTGCACCAAAGGCAAAAGAGCTGCCCTTTGAACCACTGACACTGTATATGACATTATGTACAAGCTCAATGGTGTGAAATTAAAAAGGAATATCATTATATACATCTAGAACAGTTCATCCCAAAGTTAAGCTGCTTTTTCTATGGTCTGTGTATTCAAAGTTGCACAGAAAGCAGCTTACATTTTGGGATTAGTTATTTTAGGTGCATGCACCTTTTTCATTGTATGTGTGTCAGGGAACCTACTATAGTTATAGTGAGCATGGGGTGGATTTTGCTTGGTGTTTGTACTGAAGAAGCCAGAGTTATTCCTTGAGGTAATGCTGGATTTGCAAGGGGCATATGAATTGCTTTTACCAATCAGTGCGCATGTTTATGAGTCATACAGAGGTTATATTGTATAATAACTGATATACAACAAACATGTACATATATAGGATATATGTTGCTTAATCTTGACCGTAATTAGACTGAAGACAGTAACATTTCAGTTATAATGTTGTGGACAACTACTTTCTTTCTTCTTCTTTCGGCTTTTTCCTGGTTAGGGGTTGCCACAGCGGATCACCTGTCCGCTCATGATTGGCAGTGGAGTTTTACAGTGTCGAGTTGCCAGCCCGGCACCCAACTTTCCACAGAAGGCACACACACGCACACACACACACACACACACACACACACACACACACATGCACACACTCACACCTAGGGCCAATTTAGAGTGTCCAATCCACCTACAGCATGTCTTTGGATGTGGGAGGAAACTGCAGCACCCGGAGAAAACCCATGTGACCATAGGGAGGACATGCAGACTGCACAGAAGGCACCCCAGCCGAAAATCTAACCGGAGAACCTCTTGCTGTGAGGTGGCAACGCTAATCGCTGCACCACCATGGCTGCCCTGTGGACAACTACTTTGAAATATAAAAACAATGACACCTACAAATTAAATTACTAAATATTACTTCAAAAAAAGCTCTCATGCTATAAACCCTTCTTTCTTTTACCCAGACTCAGAAATTATTACAGGACCAAGTTCTAATTATCAAAGCATTGTAGAGACCTCCTAAGGAATGCAACCTCAAAATGGGAAGAATAATAAAGGTAGAGTTCAAATCAATATTTATAATGTGATTTTCACTGCATTGCCTGCATATTAATACTTGCAAAATTTACCCAAGCCTAAATTTCAGACTCAACATGTAATCCCAATGGTTGAGTAGAGTTCCAGTACAGAAAAACAAACACCAAAACAAATAGACATGCACTTAAACCTAATGACCCAAACACACACAATGGTGAAAAAATAAACTATAAGCACTTTTCTGAAGTGGGGTTAGTCCTTTTGCATCCTCCACCCATATATACCAACACTGCAGCTGCACACTCAAGAAGGGGGCCAAATCATCCAAAATAAAGTAATTACTGTTGGTGCACAATTAGAAATCACATTGTCCGTAATTTCTTTTCAAAAACAGGGATCAGCATTCCTTTCTTCTGCATCTTGTGTTTTGGGCACCCCATTTTCCAGGAAAAGTAATGCAGCAATATGTGGGAGAACATTTAAACATTGACAAACTTGGCATCACCAGACTGTAGAATTATGTATATTATAGGTATATATTTATTTTATGTTATTTTTCTAGAGTGAGAAATTGATGCATATACAAATTCTAAGGTTATACTGCACAATAGTCATAGAGACTTCTGTTTAAAATGAAAGACAAACACCCACAACAGTTGCTGTCTCCTAACTTAAGCCCACTTATTGCAGTGTTCTTCCATTTGTATTTTCCTTCTGTTATATATGTTAATTACAAGAACACAAAATATTGCAGTTTAGTGACTTTGTTTATTATTGTTTGTTTTGCTACAAACCCACTGCTGACTGGTGATGAGCATTACGCAGTTAATAAATTCTAGTATCAAATACAAAGCAGCACTCCAGAGTCTACACAAACCACTATGGTCATGGATTCTATTTATACAGATATTACGTTTGTATGTACAATTTCTGAAATTCAGAAGATAAAATTGATTGTTGTTCCAATACATGGAAAAAATTAAGCCAGGCTCAGTGATGCTGAGAATGCACTCAGCACGCTGACCATATGGCTGAGCTTAATCTTATTATCTGGGATCACTCAGAGAATGGCACAGGTAGATAGTAAACTGGACATGCTGTAGAGAGTAAGTAAGTGGACCTTTAGGACTGCTCACATAGGAAAGCTCTTAAGATTCACTGATAACACTGAAAACATTAAACAAACAACTGTATTGCATTTATGATAGACTTAGCTCTTTGAGTGAGCTAAAATTAATAAGGGGGCTCTATTTCTTGAAAGGGCACATATTTTTTATTTTATTTTTTGCTACAACCATTAAGGACATTATTTCTATATTGGTTCATTTTACTACATATGGTTTAAAAGAAAATCTTTCTCCTCTCTGCTCTTCTAGCATGATTTGAAAACTAAGGGAGAGCCATGTATTTTGTGACCATGATTTTTCTGTGGACACTGCAAAGAGATGGGAGCCCTTCAATCCTGCCATGTGATTATGCAGGCAGTGAGGTTGGAGATATTAATGGATATATCCTGTGTAGTTAATGGTCTTTTTACCAACCTGTCCTGTTACTCTCAACTCACAAGAGCAGCTGGATCCTAAGCTGGCACCACCAGCTTCTTCAAGGCATGTAAATTATGTCTTCGTTGAAGGAAACACCTCCTGACACCAGCATGTCATCCTTGTAGACAGTTCTGATCACCCTGAACCATTGTCATTATTTTTAAAAATAACTGAATGATTATAGAAAAGCAGTGTCACTTGCAATGTGCCATGCATTGCAAGGACTGCATGGTTGTTAAAGATAATTTGCTATAGCAGACTCATAAATAGAGACAATACAAGTTTATGTTTGTAGTATTATCTTTAAAGTAAGACTTCTTCTTCTTCTTTCGGCTTTTCCCAGTTAGGGGTCACCACAGCCGATCACCTGTCCACTCATGATTGGCAGTGGAGTTTTACAGTGTCGAGTTGCCAGCCCGACGCCCAACCTTCCACTGAAGGCCCACACATGCACACACTCACACCTAGGGCCAATTTAGAGTATCCAGTCCACCTACAGCATGTCTTTGGGATGTGGAAGGAAACCGGAGAACCCGGAGGAAACCCACACGACCACAGGGAGGACATGCAGACTCCACACAGAAGGCACCCCAGCCGAGGATCGAACCAGAGAACCTCTTGCTGTGAGGCGGCAACTCTAACCGCTGCACCACCGTGGCCGCCCTATCTTTAAAGAAAGACTGTTCTTCCCAATTTATCCAGACAGCAATGAGGCCCTGTTAACAACTGTTTATTCTGGATAATGGGAAAAAGACCATAAACTACACAGGATATATCCATCTATTTGTCCAACCACATTGCGTGCCTAACCAAATAGCAGGTTGGAAGGCCTCCCAGGAGGCAGGAAGCTCAGAAAAGACTTCAGGTGGCCAAAGCTGCCCTATATATATGCAATAGCTATAAAATCTATAGTCTAAGAATACTTAGTTTCATCACTACATGAGACATCTTCAAGCATTTGAGGACTTCTACCCTAAACTGTAATAAGATGATTGTGATGTTGTTCTGCTTGCTCTTACTTAAATTCTCAGTATTTGAAGAGTATACAACTTACTAAACTTAATTCAGTGCAGGAATTCAGTCTGTTAACCACATTCTCATTTCATGAGGTATGTCAGATCATCAGGAATACAGCTAAGGAAAAGACTCCCAATCTAGAGAATCTATATTAGAACACCGAACATTCAAAATTTCGAGAGTTCTAATATCGAACCCTATGAATCAAAAATTTAAAACATTGAACATTCAGAAGATCGAATTTTTTCCTAGGGAAAAAATTTGCTGTTCCAAAACACATACACACAACACAAGTACACCAAACAAACAGCAATTCACACACATACACCTAAACTCTTACACCTAACCCTACACTAAACTATACATACAGCACAAACTATCCACTTACCTTAACCCAAACCCTAACCCTAAGGTCCGTCACTATCACACAGTCACCTCACCGTTGCCCTAACCCTAACTCACCTACCCCGCCCTAACCCTCACATCCTCATAATCACACACACTTACCTGACCCGTGCCCTAACCCTAACTCACCTAACCCGCCCTAACCCTCACATCCACACAATCGCACACTTACCTGAACCTGACCCGTAACTTTCCACCACAGCGCTGAAAATACTGAAGCAACAGAAACGGACAACCGAATTCTTTCCCTAGGAAAAAGTTTGGTTTTCTGTTTCTTCGATATTTTCAGCGTTCTCTGAAAATGGGTCGATATTAGAACACTCGAAATTTTGAACATTCGGTGTTCTCATATAGACCCTACCTAGAGAGATTTATCTTCAGGCCCAGGATTTAATTATTGATGAGTTCAGTAGGTTCACCAGTAGGGTTTTATCTACTTAAATTCTAAGGTCTTGGTGCTCTGACATACTATTGCAATAGAAGAACCTCGAAACGATACACGTTAGTTCATACTGTTCAATTGTTGTACTAAACTGCAACTATTCATTATTTACTTCTCTCTTGGCTAAAAGAATTGTGCAACTTTTTAAACATTTTACTCATTTAAATTGGCACATTACATTTGGCAATTTGCTGAGGATTGTTATGACTGTTGAACATGCCAAATGACAGGCCAATTTATTGCTCACAGCTAGTGCAGATGCAGAAAAAGCCCTTAGCAGAGTCAGCTGGAAATTTTTATTTAAAAATATAGAATGTCTGGGCTTCCCTATAAAACTGATTGAACTGATTAAGCAATTATATTATTGAGCAACTATGCAAGTTGTAATACGTCCAAGGCTTTTTTAAACAGTAGAGGTACTAGACAGGGATGTTCCCTTTCACTTCTCTCATTTGCTTTATACTTAGAATCTATGGCATTCTCAATAACTCAATAAGATCTTGACTGCATCAATGTTATAAAGCTGAACGCAGTGACTTATTTATATATATATATATATATATATATATATATATATATATATATATATATATATATGGGTCCCCTTCACGTGGTCGACATTTCATAATGTTGAAGACCATATGGCCGAGACCATATGATCAACATTCGAAATGTCAACCATGCGGAACCCGGCATCTCCGTACAGTGCAGAATGGAAAGATTTCCATCTTCTGCACTGTAGTACGATCTCGGAGTTGGTATATTTAAGTTACGGGTGGTGCAGGGGGGCATAGCTCCCCTGCTAGTAGTGTGAAGTGTTGTGTTTTTTTTTTTTTTTATTACATGGTCGAAATTTTGAATCTCGATCATATGGTCTTGGCCATATCGCCTTCGATATTCTGAAATGTCGACCATGTATAGTAGACATATATATATATATATATATATATATATATATATATATATATATATATATATATATATATATATATATATATATATATAATATGGGTCTACTTTGTTTCGTTGAATCTCATTTCACTGAATTTCATTTCCCCCCGACCACATCACTGAAAACGCAAATTACTGAAAACTCATTTCACTGAATCTCATTTCACTGAACTGCACTTAGTATATATGGCACTGTGTAGAGTGTAGAGTACTGTAAGGCAAGTATATATGGCACTGTGTAGAGTGTAGAGTACTGTAAGGCAAGTAAAAGTTATATGCCCTTTTCCCCAACTGTGGTGCGATCCTGGAGTTAGTATATATATATAGTTAGGGGGTGTGGGGGGCAGAGCCCCCCACCTAGTTTGTTTTATATTATACTTGACCAAAAACTTCAAAACAATACATCTTAAACAATAGACATGCATAGCTGAAACACCAATTTCTAACTTGCTCCAGAAGACAATATGTACTCTAAGTAGGGGGCTATGCCCTCCACAACCCCCAGTATGGGGGGCTGTGCCCCCCTAACTGTATATACTAACTCCAGGATGGGTAAAAGGGCGTATACCTTTTGCTTGCCTTACAGTACTCTATACACTGCCATATATACTAGCTGCAGTTCAGTGAAATGAGATTCAGTGAAATGAGTTTTCAGTAATTTGAGTTTTCAGTGAAGTGGTCGGGTGAAATGAAATTCAGTGAAATGAGATTCAATGAAACATAGCAGACCGATATAAATATATATATATATTTTTTTCTTATTGCATCTGTGGGACCCTGAAAAAAGAGTTAGTCCTCATATTTGATATTCTTACCAATTTCAGTGCTATCTCCAGGTATGATGGTTAATTCAAATAAAATGGAAATAATACAAATTAACTGTATAACATCATTGATATTACAAACTATTTACCCATTTCTGGCCACAAAGGATCAAATGTCATATTCAAGGACTAAACTGTCAACTATTTTGCAAGAGTCAATTACTTTAACATGAGTCTGTTTTGCAGAAAATTTCAAAGTAGCACAAAATTCTGAAGAAATATTAGACTAGATTTTCAACAGTGTCCCACCCCACTGCAATTAAGTGGCTTGTTTGGTAACCATTGAAATGTAACCCTGAGACTAAATAGCTGAAGTCCAAGATGGCATTTTTTTCAGAATATTCTCTTTTCTCCATGGTTTGGCAGTCTTGGAGTCAGTATATATAAGATCAGAGGGTGAGAGAGATGTGGGTGGGGGAGGGGGTATTGCCTCCCTGCAAAATGAAGTTTATAGGATAAGAGAGATGACTGATATTTGTTCTTCTGCTGTGTTTTCTGTTTTCTGCTGCATTTTTCTTTCTGCCTGTCAGCTCTTGGAGTTGTGGCTTTTGACATGTAGATAGACAGCCATTTTGCTCTCCTCCTTATTCTATATGTTTCCCAATGTATTATCTCCCTTCCTAAAAGGCATACTGTCTTCGCATTTCACAGTTTAATCTCATTGTTTATTTTGAGATGGTCAGAATCCATTCTATTCTTTGGAACTTATCACTCCCTGATGATGCTGGAGTTGGGAGTCCATCATTTCCTGACATTTAATTTTACATGAAAGCTGCTAATTTACTGAATCAGTTGGGATAGCTCACACCATTTTACAAACTTTTGATAACCAGAAGACTTCCACTATGAATTAGGGAAATGTGTTAATTAGAAGTGATAAAAAGTAACTGAATGGAGCTTTCAGTTTATCAAAACAAGGAGATGTGTAGATATGTTATGCCCAATATCATTGCATAAGCTGCTGGGAATACACAGTGGTAGAATAATTTGGCCTTGAGGAATTACATTATAATCAAGCATTGGGAGCAACTTTGGACAGAGGATACATGTCGTTCTAAGGCTAGTACTAAATACATGAATTCCCAGATGCCTGACTAGTGAATCAACGTTTAAGGTTGTTTTATTTATGACGTAGTTATCCATGGTGGTAGACTTCCCAAAAGGTCCTATACTGCATTTCTTGGTATTCAGTTTTAAGCCATGGCTTTGGCACCAAACATTTTCCTGTATTAGACCTTCCTGAAGGATGTTTTCATCTTGGATGGCTTCACTGATTGTTCCGAGTTACAATCATCTGTGAACGTGGTCAGCCAAAGGCCTTTGACATTGGCTTTGACATCTGAGAAGTAGATGCCAAAGAGGAGTGGGCTCAGCACAGAGCCCTGCGGGAATCCACTGGTGACTGTCATCTTAGTAGTGGTGGCCTCACCAGTTCTAACCTCCTAGCTACTATAATTCAGCCAGCTAGCCATCAGGTGTGTTATAAATGGGTTTATATCTAGTTTTGTAAGTTTGTTGACAATATTTGAGTAGGGTATTTTATCAAATGCTTTAGCCATATCTAGGGAGGCAATATGCACTATTTTCCCCTCATCCATTGCATTAGTTACCTTTTCAAAGAAGTCTACCAGCTTCAGTATGCATGACCTTCCTTTGCAATCTTGAGAATATTTATATGAAGCTAAGCAGTTCCGTCTGTGCTATTTGGTTGCTAGGATATTCAGAAAAGTATGAAATTTATGACAATTAAATAAATATTATATGAACAATTAAAATCTCTTTACAGAGGTCAGATTTCAATACAGTTGTGATTGCCATTGTGTAAGCTTTAAGATGAAATATTTTAATGCTTTTTATGTAGCATGGTTTTGGAATTATTTATGCAAATATGAACAAACAGTATTTGACACCTAGAGGTGTCAGTAGGATGTAACTGCAGAATCACCTGGATGTGTCACTTAGCTGTAATGAATTGATCTAACATGATGGCAAATCTGAATATGGGCTGCACCCCACCCCAGCACGGGCATGCTCTTACTCCTTGTTGTGCTGTCAAGCCCCTGAACCACTAATCAAACTGGAGTCACCAGAGTGGTAGTCATACTTCTGTCCCACGTCAACATTGTTACAGGCTAAATTAAACAGATTTAATTTATATTCCTTAATTAGGTATTAGCTCTACAGTTCTCTTTTCCCCAGGACTGCTTGTAATTCAGAACACTACAGCACTTCCCATTAAATGTAGCAGTCAGTATGCAGATGTCTGTTTTTTACAGGAGTAAACGCATGTTTAAGATAAGGGTGAAAACTATGACTCAAGCTAACCATCCATGAGAATGTCTCCAACATGAAAGGCAGCAGACTATTTCAGTTTATGCTTCCACTCCTGAAACACATTATCCATTTTAAGAGGATAAGAAGACAACAGCCATTCTTTGTGATTTTTGACAAAATCATATCGAAGGGATCTTAGACTCTATTAAGAACCACAAAGGCAGGCATTGCCAATAATTAATGTTCAGGTTTAGTACTATATATACCAGCATATTGCAGAACTCAGTAACTGCACTTCTGACATTGTTAAACACGGTCATTTGTTTACATCATACACTTTACCATTTCTGCACAAGAAAAGCAATCCAGTAACAAGCTACACGTTCCAAACGCTTTAGATAACAACACAGTATTACACATTACAGGACTTTTTTTTAGGAATAAATAGTACAGTAACAAACACAAAACAAAATTATCTTTAAGCAGTAATATATCTTGATGAGAAGGATAACTAGGCATGCAGAAATAGGTACAAGTTCAGTGTAGAGTTGTGGTCATAGCCGGCCTTAGGCATAGGCCAACTAGGTGGCCGCCTAGGACACCACTCTAGTAGGGGCACTTTTCCAGGACTTATTTGGTGTAGGTAGACCAGAATGGGGGCACCAGGTGTTGTAGTGGGGGTGCAGTGGACCCCTTTTGCCTAGGGCACCAGTTGACCTAAGGCCACTCCTGGTTGTGGTACGTGAGCAGAGTTAGCTTAGTAATACTTTTTCAATGAAAGCCACAGTGAAATGTATTAGAGCAGTGGCTTTAAACATAGTTTTAAGGAAAACAGCTATAGCTTTAGTTTTTCAACAAAAATACACCCTAACTAGTGAAGCCAGTAAAGTGGGACTAGATTCCTAGCAGAGCCCCTCTGTGGTCTCCATCCCCATGTTGTAACAATATGTAGTGCCTCATTCAGCATTCACCAAAATGGGCTAGGCAATGTTGCCTTAAGAATGTTGCACTGTGGTTGATAGGAAAAGAAATAAAAAGTGGAAAAAGTGGGAAGGACATAAACAAAGGAAACCTAAAAGTGAAGAATTAATGTTTAATATTGAACGGGGAGTAGAATGAGTCATATAATGGCAACAGACATGTGGTAAGTTAAAAATTATAAAAATGGCTTGAGTAAAGTAGGGAATAGCTTTAACAGCTAGAGTTTACGGGAGCTGATATAGACAATGAAAGTTGTTAGAGGATGACGCACTATAGGATAGTATATCTGGCTGTACATAGGTGATACTGAAACATATGTACATTAGGTATGCCTTATAAGGTGCAGGTATAAATGGTTGCATTAGGCACATTAGCTAACAATGGATTATAAGAACTGAAAATAGTATTTTGTCATGCACATTTAAAATTTCACTTTCTGAGTGACATTCTAAACAATATATCATCAGTGATACAGTTTTCAACTAAATATAAATCTCAGATATGTCCAAATCATAACTTATTTCTGTTTAGTATTAACCAATTTGACTTGCACTACTATGAAAATGTTTTTCTGCAATTCATGACCACTACCTTTCTCCTTTTTAAGTCTGTTTTAATTTCTTTCTCTTCCAAATTAGTCTTATATTTTTACTTAGTCTTCAAATAGCTGCATGCACTGTAATTTTCACATTTAATATTTCTATATATAGAAGATTATTATTCATTTTTCACAAGAGACATTGTTGCAGCCTTATTGTATTCTATGTGTAGGCCACAGTTTACAGTTAATAAACTGTTTGTATAAACCCATACATAGTAATTGTTACTATTAGTATCTGGTATGATTCTATTCTCAACGAATGTTGCAGTTTATTGGAGATTAAGTCCATAAACTGGTAATAAAACTTCATCCTGTAGGTTTTGGTTTGATTCCAACAGTCTGCATGTGCTTAATGTGTGGTTCTGAGCAAGTTATTTTAACAAGACAGAGCTCTCATGCCTCCATTGAAAATGGACCTCAATCCAGATGAGCAAATTGACTGACAAAAATTCAAAAATAATAAAAAAAAGATATAATTAAAAATTAAGAAAATAGCACTGGCAGTGTGTGTATGAGGTTATCCAGTGGTCATCCCAGCTATGGTATTAGTTTGTTGAGGTCTAGTAGCTTGCAAGAAATGTATTCATTGCCACTTGCTGAAAAATACAAATGCTGTAACTCCCACTAGTCCAATCTCCCTTAACTACTTAGCCTTCATAAAACCTGACCCTATAAAACTGTATATTCCTACCAGAGCCCTAACTCTAACCCTTAAACTCCTACCCAATTTCCAGCCTGAGTCTTCACGACTTTACCTTGAAACCCCTCTGCCTATCTTGAACCCTAAAGTCCTCTATCACTTCCTAAAGCTAAAAGTCCATCCTGTCTCCATAAACCTAAATTCCCCAAGTGCTCTCTAATCCTAAAACTTGCATCCAGTTTCCAAAACCTAAAAACCTTTTTTCCCCCAAACCATAAAACTGCCCCACTCCTTAACCCTAAGACTTTTTAGCTCCCTAAACATAAAAATTCCTTAATGTTCCATAAGCCTAAAACTCTTATCCTGCTCCGTAACTCTAAAACTCGTCTGCCACTCCCTAAACCTAAATCTCCTTCCAGGTCACTACCTAAATCTGCAATCTCAGCCTCTTCCAGCCCTCCAACCACCTCTCCCCACCTACCATGCTTATCTTGCTTGCTCTTGAATAATGCATTCAGGTGAGGAGAGGTAGCTTCTTACCTAAACTCCTGTTTAAGTTTGAGTGTGAACAACAGCCTGCAGAAGGTACAAGTCACTGGCTTCAGAAAATGGCTTTTGAACACTTAGGACTCAAGCATTTATAGTAGAATCATTTCCCATTTAAATTAAAATCTAATCTGATGTCAATTTTCATTCTTCCTCAATGTATGGGTCCATATACAATACTCAGATCCGATTTGGCAGTTATTCTAGCTCATGGCCACCAGCAAAGTCTCAAGCTCCTCCCCTACCTATAATTCACCATCTGTAATATCCCTTGGATCACGTTTGCCGCTTTAGAGTTTAGACATGGTCGCCTTCAGCTTTTGAGTTTTCTGTGAAACCTAAGTTATTTCTTCTTATTTTTTCTTTCTAACTTTTAACAAATTAATATTTCTTCAATTTTAATCTGAAGTTGAGTTTATTGACTTTGCTGCTTTATGTCTAGGAAAAATATCATTCTATTTACCGTTTGAGCTGTTTTATAACTACTAATGCAGAAAATCTGGAATGGAGTTAAATCCCAAAGCTTTTTTATCTTTTATCAGCTGTTTTTCTCCATTATGTTGACAGTTTATTTAGCTTTATTTCTCAATTTTGGTGTCAGTGTTTTATTACTATCATTATTTCTTTTATATACAACATTTATTATAGTTCTTTAAATACCATTGCTACAACCTTGGTTATATTGTTTAGGACTGCAGTTTTTATTGTGAACTTCTGTGGACAGGAAAGAATAAACCGATGATAAAGGCTTTGCTGCCATCTTCTTTTTTTCAACCCCCCCCCCCCCATACAAAATGTAAAGACCTGTCAAAATGTCTATTTTCTTGGCTTCTGTAGTCCCTGCTTCTTCAGAACCAAAAAGAAAGAACAAAAACTGCATCTGAAGCTATGTTTGATCCAACCCTCATCTGATCCAACTGCACAGTTCTTCAGAACTTGAATAAAAGAAGAAATAAATTAATATTATTCAAATTCTTTGGCTTATAACCCCAAAAAAAAAAAAAAAAGAGAGAGAGAGTCTTAAAGACTTTGGATCCACCTACCTTGGATCTGACATCTCAAAGATCTCCCCCAGATCATAAGTCCTCCTTGGATCCAAAAGGTTCAACTCCTATCATCAGATCCTAAGTTTTTTCAGATCCAACAGATATAATTTTTATCTTCAAACAGTAATTTCGAATCCAAATTCCACTAGGGCTCTTTTTGGATCCTAAGTTCTCTTTGGATACAACAGGTCTGCTCTTACTTCTGCATTAAATCCTAAGCTTTCGGATCCAGCATACAATAGTCTTATTATGAAGACATGGAATGATTTTGGATCCGAGCTCTATGACTCCAAAGTATTTTCAGCCTCCTTCGAATCCTAAGCTTTTGGATCTGAGAGACAGAAGTTTGACTCCAGAGAAACTAGGAAGTTTTTCAAATCCAAAACCCCTAAGGTCATTTTTGGAGGGTCTGTATTATAAAAGTGCAGTTTTGTACCTACCATAAATGTAGATGTTCGAGTGTTCACACTGCTGCAGTCATTACACTTGGGTTATCCTGCCATCAGGCGGTCCCGTAGTCGGCCAGAGTTCCAAAGTCTTGGTCCGGCGTCAGTTGCTGTCGCTTCTTCCCTGACGTCAGTGCGCCAGGGGTATATAAGATGCATCCGATGCCATTTTCTTCAGTTTTTCTTTCCCCAGATGTCAGGTGCCCCCTAGTAGGTAGGCAATACATATTGCTAATCAAAAAAAAAATATATATATAAAATAAAAACAATACCTTCAGTTACAAGCAAATACACCACACAGGTTGTATAGGATAGAAGGGTATAGGTAAGTCCAGCTAGTTAGAGGGGATGGAGGGAGGGTAACCTGGACTGCAGCAGTGTGAACACTCGAACATCTACATTTATGGTAGGTACAAAACTGTACTATGTTCATCATGTTACACTGCTGCAGTCATTACACTTGGGTAGAATCCCAAAGCTAAGGTTGGGTGGCTGGTCTATAAAGAGTTAGGATTGGCTATGAGGCCCTTCAGAACTGCAGTGGCAAATCCTGCTCTGGATTTAGAGTAGAGAGGCAGGTGGTAATGCTTGGTAAAGGTGTGCACTGAACTCCAAGTTGCAGCCTGCAAAATTTCCTTGGTATGTACTCCTCTGAGAAAGGCTGTTGAAGTGGCTGTGGCCCTGGTGGAATGTGGCCTAATGTTATTTGAGACTGATTTTCCATGCTGTGTGTAGCAGTACAGAATACAGTGTCCTATCCATTTGGATATAGTCTGCTTTGAGATAGCCTTGCCCTGTGATCCTGCATCATACGTTACAAACAGTTGCTCAGTTTTCCTGAAAGCTTTTGTTTTGTCCAAGTAGAAGCATGGCTGCCTGTGTATGTCCAAAGAATGCAGAAGTTTCTCCTCTTTATTCTGGGGGTTTGGATAAAAAGTTGGCAAATGGATGGTTTGGTTAAGAGCCACACTAGATACCACCTTTGGCATAAAGGTAGGGTTTGTCCTTAAAGATAACCTGTCCTGATGAAAAATTATAAAAGGCTCCACTGCCATTAATGCCTGTAGCTCTGAGACTCTTTGTGCTGAAGTTACTGCAAGGAGCAGAGCTGTTTTCCATGATAAAAATTTTAGATCGGCTGTATTGGCTGGCTCAAAAGGTGGTAGGGTCAGTTTTTCCAAAACGAAATTGAGGTCCCAAGTTGGTGTTGGTGCTCTCCGGGGAGGTCTTATGTTTTTAGCCCCTCTGAGGTACTGCTTTAGCAAGGGATGAGAGAATAAAGGAGGCTCCGTGTTGCAGTGTGCTGAAATGGCAGAGGTGTGGATCTTAATTGATGAGAAGGATAGGCCTCTGTCCAGCATCTCAGTTAAGTATTGTAAAATCTGAGGAATGTTTGGAACAAGAGGGTCAAGGCTTTGAGCCTGGTTCCAGGCGCAGAATATTTTCCATTTTTCTAAGTAAGCTTTCCTGGTGCTAGGCCTCCTGACCTCCAAAATGACATCCATAACAGCTTTAGAGAGAGGTGTTGCCTGTTTGACTAATGTATCTGCCATGCAGCCAGGTTTAGGGTTTTGAGCTGACCGTGCAGGATCTGATTGTTTTGTTGAGTTAGAAGGTGTGGAATTTGAGGCAAAATCCATGGTGGGCCTTGAGCCAAGTTCCTTAAGATAGGGTACCAGTGCTGACGTGGCCAGTCTGGAGCAATCAGGATCATCTTTGGTTTTTCTTTTCTGGCTTTTAGGAGTACCTTTGAAAGGAGAGGCAGTGGCGGGAAGGCATAAACTTTTAGGTTTTTCCAGCTGAACAAAAGAGCATCCACTTTCCATGCTTGTTTGTGATAAGTCCTTGTGCAGAATTTTTATAGTTGGCAATTCAGTGGGGAGGCAAAAAGATCTATGTCTGGGCATCCCCATTTTTGCGTTACCATGCTGAAGATTTGTGGATTTAATTTCCATTCGTGAGGGTCCATGATATTTCAGCTTAGATCGTCTGCCAGAGTATTTTTCATTCCTGGCAGGAATTGTGCTTGCAGGTGAACTTGATACATTAGAGCTGAGTTCCACAAGGTCATGGCTTGCCTGCATAGGGGATAAGAATGAGTGCCCCCATGCTTGTTTATGTACCACATTACTGTGGTGTTGTCTGTCTTTAGTAATAATTGTCCTGGATGTAGAAGGTCCTTGAAAGCTGTTAGGGCATTTTGAATAGCCAACATCTCTTTTTGATTGATGTGAAGATGCATCTGGTCTGTGGTCCACTTGCCCTGAATGCATTTTCCTGCCATGTGTGCTCCCCAGGCGTAATCCGAAGCATCTGTTGTTAGAGTTTGCCTGGCTGTGGGTTGGGTAAAAGGTTGACCCTTGTTTAGGTCACATGCCTGTGCCCACCATCGAAACTCCTGTTGTAGGCAGGGAATCATTGGTATTACTGCTACTAAACTGTGAGAGTGTTGAGTCCAAACACTTTTTAGGTACCATTGTAATTTCCTCATATGCAGTCTGGCATATGGTATTAGTAGTATGCAGGATGCCATGAATCCCAGGGCCTGCAGAATTTTTCTTGCAGGGCGATGGGACTTTTTTGCCAGTAATTGAAAATATTGAGTTAGTTGAACTTGTTTGTCTGGCGTGAGGTAAGCCATCTGGGCCATTGTATTTAAGCTGGCACCCAGGAATATAATCTGTTGCGAAGGCACTAGTTTTGACTTATTTTCATTTACTGTGTACCCTAGAGAAATTAGTAACCTTTTTACAAACGCCAGATGCTGTAGAAGAATGTCCTTTGTCTCTGCTTGAATGAGGCAGTCGTCCAGGTATGGATATATTTGAATTCCTTTTTGTCTGCAAAATGCAATCACTGGTGCCAGGCACTTTGTGAAGACCCTGGGTGCAGTAGATAAGCCAAAGGGCAATGCAGAGAATTGGTAGTGCATTGTACCAGCTTTGAATCTGAGGTATCTTCTGCAATTTTGTCTGATAGGGACATGCAGGTATGCCTCTTTGAGGTCCAGAGTAACAAGCCAAGCTTTCTTGCCCAGCATGGGTAGAAGCTGCTGTAATGTCAACATTTTGAATTTCGGAATATCCAGGTAAGTATTCAGAATTGAAAGGTCTAGTATGGGCCTCCTGGCCTTGTCCTTTCTGGGGACCAGGAAGAGTCTTGAGTAAAATCCTTGTCCTTGTTCCTGTTGTGGTACTTTTTGAATAGCTCTCATGTCCATGAGGTCTGAAATGTGTTTTTGTGCCTCTGCCCATTGATTTTGTGGCAGGTCTGGCATTCCTTTTAGCCTTGGTAAAGTATGAAAGTGGAACCTGTAACCTTGAGACACAATATTCAGAACCCATTTGTCTTGGGTGATTGTTTGCCAGTTTTGAGAAAAAAGTGCTAGTTTTCCCCCTAAGGGGGCTTCCAAAAGGGACGTGCTTGGCGTACAAAGGGGAAAGTCATTGTGACTGTTTCCTGTAAGGTTGGGACTTGTCCTCACCTCCTTTTGGGGTTGAGGTGCCCCACTGTCGTTGTCTGTTTGAGGCTTGGGGTTGAGATCTGCCTCTTGGGCGTCTGTATCTGCCTCTCTGTGGCCTGTCTGACACTGGAAAGGACCAATTCTTTGTTGGCCAATTTCTGGTCAACCGAGGTGGCTGTACCTGTAAGAAATCCTTGACTGTTTGCATAGATTTAGCTTTATCCTCCATTTTCTTTAACACCTCTTCTGCCTTAACACCAAACAAGGTATCATGCTGTAAAGGAGCATCCAATAATTTTGCCTTAACATGGTAAGGTAAACTCTGTTCTTTTAACCAAGCATGTCTTCGAATCACAGAACCTGTAACTGCGGCTCTACAAAAGGCCTCTAAAGAATCAAAACCACATTGCAGAGTATGTTTTCCCACCTGCTCAACTGCATGCAATAAATCCTGCATTTCTTTACAATCAGGAGCTTCTGAGCTTGCAAGCATTTTCTGTTTTAACCGAGCCATTAAATATTGTTGGTACTTAAGCATGTGAAACAGGCAATTTTAAGCTCTTACTGCTAAAGTTGCAGAAGTGTATGCTTTCTTCCCCCATCTATCCAAAGCTCTGGAATCTCTGTCAGAGGGTACTTGATTTTTTGCAATGGAAGCCTTAACCCCTTTTGGACCCTGGGAAATAGTTTCTGGATCAGCAGAAGGGTTTTTGTAAAGAAACTTGTGAGAGTCAGGGACTCTATAATACCTATCTGGCTTGGCTGGAGCAGGGGGCAAAGAATCAGGAGATAGGCTGGATTCAGAGAACACATCACCCACAATATAGAGCACAGGCAGAATAGCAAGGGGCCTGTGCTGAGGCAATAAAAGGAAATCCCTGAGCCTTTTCTTGGATTCTGAGTAATCCTGACTTTCCCAATGGAAATGCTCCCTCATGGTATGTAAAGTTTCCCCAAAAGAATAATCCTCAGGAGGAGAGGCTGAAGGGATAGATTCTTCAGTATCAGAGTCCTCATAGGGGGGTAGAGAGTATCCCTGGTCTGAAGAGGAATCAGAGGAAATGGAAACCTGATCAGAGGAATCATAGTCTGTATCCTGCCTAGGCCTTTTCTCAGGAGGGGGATGGGAACCCCTGATTAGAGTAATGAGGTCTTCGGCCATTTTAAGCATCTGTTTCTTATGCATGGAGGACTGTCCAGGAGAATGCTGTACTTGTTTCTTTGCCTTTAATAGTACCTTTGTCTTGGCTGTTGTTTTAATGGTAAGTTGTGAAGATCTGAAAACACCCTCAGAAGCCGATGCCTGCTCAGCGGCTCCGGACCCATCTGAGGGATTAGTTTCCGTAGGCCGACTACCTTGAGTTTCCAGAAGCCTAGATGTCTCCACGTGGTAGTTGGAAGTGGCCTGTGGCTCTGAGGTAGTGGGTGTCAGGGGCTGCGAAAGCGCCTCACTGAGAACCGATGAACCGGTGACTGGCCTAGAAGAGGTTCGTCATCGGTTTTGGACCTCGGATGCCTGTCTTTATCTTTGTCTTTGCGTTTCTTCGGTATTGAGGTCGTCGGTTGATCCGATGTCATACTATAATTGAACCTTCGGCCAAAGTAGTGCAAATCAAAATCAAAATGTCTTTTTATAGTCTGTTTGTTAAATCTAGCACAAAACCGACAACTAGTGACGTCGTGATCAGGGCCTAGGCATGGAATACAGTAAGAGTGGAAGTCCTTATGAGGTATTTGCTTCCCACAAGAAATACAATTATTAACTTTTTCTGACATCGGTCTGAGGCAAGAAAAAAATTTCCCCAACGGGGTGCTTAGCTTTATTGAAGACTTCAAATCTGAAATTCAACTTTGAAAATCTCAGGAGATGGCCAACCGGCACTTGCGAACTGCTTCTGCTTTGGGCACCGCGCGGCAAGAAAGACTGAAGAAAATGGCGTCGGATACATCTTGTATACCCCTGGCGCACTGACGTCAGGGAAGAAGCGACAGCAACTGACGCTGGACCAAGACTTTGGAACTCTGGCCAACTACGGGACCGCCTGACGGCAGGATAACCCAAGTGTAATGACTGCAGCAGTGTAACACGATGAACATCTCGAAGTTACACGATCAAGAATACCCATTCATCGACACATAACTGTCGAACGTCCTCTTCACCCAACATCCACATC
The DNA here is from genome assembly GCF_019279795.1 of Protopterus annectens. Taxonomy (NCBI): domain Eukaryota; kingdom Metazoa; phylum Chordata; order Ceratodontiformes; family Protopteridae; genus Protopterus; species Protopterus annectens. Next base: position 553,723,823 of record NC_056735.1, read on the forward strand.
ATCGATGTCTTTCCAAGGGAAAGAAATCAGTAGTCCAACAACCACGACACACTACAACAAATACTATTAAGTTGGGGGCTTCTCCCCTACACCCCCCTAACTAAATATACTAACTCTGAGATCCTACTACAATGGGGATAAAAGGCAGATTTAAAATAACAGCCAACCAATTTCTTTCCCTTGGAAAGAAATCGATGATGTGGATGTTGGGTTAAGAGGAAGCTGTTTAATTATTCACATGAAAATTCAATATTTAATTGGTTATATTCATTTTAAAGTATGGTATACACATGAGTTTTCTTTTTTTGAAATTCCTTTTTAGGAATTAATATTAATGAGACAAGAAAGGAAATCGACTGGTTAATTTGAAATAATGAGATGATATTTTATAGGTTAATTGATTGTCATTAAAGTATAAAAGCTGAAAGTTTTGAAGTGGTTTTATCTGATGAAGTCCTAGAGTAAGGGACGAAAACGCATGTGATTTTGTTTAATAAAAGCGTTCAAGTACGTGGATGGTGTCACTTTCGTGTGTTGAACTGGAATTAGTATTGCATTCCACCCTACGGCTTTTTTTAGTTTGGATTGTTAAGAGGAAGCTTGACACTCAGGTGTCGATTAAAAGGTACTCTTGATTTTGTACCTTTGAATATTTAATATAGACCACCTTTTTGGATCCTAATTTGTCCTTGGATCTGACAGTTTCGGTTGTTACTTCTACATCAGATCCTAAGTCTCAGATCCAACAGACACAAGTCTTATTCCAGAGAATTTGAAAGATTTCAGAACCAAGCTCTTCCAGTTCAAAGCCTTTAGAACCTCTTTCACATCCTAAGCCTTTGGCTCCAAAAGATGAATTTTATCTCCAGAGAAAAACTAAAAAGACTTTGAATCCAATGCTCTAGTGCTTCTTTGGGTCCTAAGTCCTCCTAGAATCTGAAAGGTTTGCTGTAACCCTTCTATTTTATTTATTTGACATTTGCTTACTGGGGTGGTCTGACTGGGTCTATAAAACCTGTTTTCAGCAGAGGCCTGGGGAGAAAAGCTCCACATACAGTACAAATGAAATACAGTATAAGCCAATACAATAAAGATTACATTAGAAATACTATACAAAAATAAGTTGAAAGAACAAACTATGTTACAAGATGTTACACTATGTACTACACATCTGGACAATTTTATATAGTTTAAACATTATAGACAATAATAGTTTCACCATATAGATAGCCTATGAATAGATAGTCCAAAATAGTATATAGGCAGTGCAGTGTATGACATTGACTGTTATAGTACATGAAACAATTGAATGTTGGTTTCAGTCAGGAAAACAACAGCCAGAAAGTTAGTGATGCAGAAAGATAGTGAGAGAGTTAAGAAGAAGAGAGGCATTACAGGCTGAACAATAGCTTAAGTATGGTATAGAAACAGAGAAGGAGTTAGGAAAACCTTAGGTCTTGCAGACTGTGAGGAAGTGAAATGTGACAGAAGAGGAGGATGAGGCTAGTGTGGAAGAAGAGAAAGAGCTGAGCATTAGGCAGGCTTTATGCAGGAGCAGTGCCACATATTTTTGAGATGATTTTTTAAAGTGGCTTTGAAATGTGTTAGGCCAGGCCTAGACCTGGTAGCTAGAGGTAGTGAATTCCATAGTATAGAGACAGAGTATGAATACTGAGAGTGACCTCATTTTCTTGTGGGTTTTGAGATAGCTAAGAGATTTTTGTCTTCTGATTGTAGGGATCTATTTGGTGTGTAAGGTATAACTAGACTGGCAGTATGCTTGAAAATAATGTTGTGTAAGGTGGATTTCTGAATAAAGGCAAATTGTTTGGGGAGTTCAAGCCAGTTTAGTTGTAGTAGCAGTTTACAGGGGTATGCGTGATATTTAGAGTTTGTGGCAAACTTTGCAACTTTGTTGTAGCACTGTTCCATCTTGCTTAGAGTAGAAGTTTGTTAGGATAGGGGCACCGTAAAGAGGGGTGGGAAATAAAAATGTTTTTGCAAGGGTAATTTTGGTTGCTGCTGTAAAGAAATGTTTGTTTCTGTACAAGAGTCCCAGTTTTTAATGAGTTTTCTTTATATTTTGCTGTATATAGGGTTTGAATGAAAGTTTATTGTCAATGATAACTCCTAGAAGTTGTGTTTCCTGCACTATTTCTATGACAGTGTTGTCAGATGCAAGGAAGTGAAAGAGTACTAGTTTAGTTTTTTTTGGATTAAGAAAGAGTTTGGCATTTCTTAGTGAGGATTCGACTGCAGAAAAGGACTGCTGAGTTTTTGAAAGTAGTTCTGGTAGTGAATGAGCAGTACAGATTATGGTGGAATCATCAGTGTATTGAATGAGGATTCAGGGTGAGAGGCACTGTCAAGGTTGTGTGTGAAAATGTTGAAGAGAAGGGGTACACGGATGGAGTCTTGAGGGACTCCAGTAGGTTTGTGGAGAAAGGATGAGAGTTCATTGGACCATTTTACTGCTCGTTTACGATCCTTGAGGTAGCTCTGGAACCATTTTGGAATAAGTGCACTTTCGCGTAACTGAGCTAACCATTTGGCCACCATGGTGAACTTTACCCTTTTCCCTGCTATAGTGAGATCTCAGAGTTTGGATATTTAATAAGGGGAGGTGAGGGGTGGTGCAGTCCTCCACATGGATTATAGCTAGCTGAAATTAAGAAACTTCCTTTTTCACACAAAAAAAGAAACCTTTGAGGGCAAACATGCTACTGGCTCACTAATGATACAAAAAACTCTAAGACAGAGATATAAGGTTTGGTCTGATTGAGAAGCTAACTCTCTAAATGACAGTTTGGATCTAAACTAACTACACCTTTGAAAAATTGTCAAGATTTCAACCAATCCAGCAAAAGCCACTTTTCTGAGAGCAAAACATGTATCATGGCTTTCCTTCTCAGAGGTTTCAGAACAGTTAAGCAGGTAATGTAACAGTAGTAATTGCTTACCTTCCACATTGACAAACAGTCTAATCTCCAGTGATTTTTAAGGACTTAATTATCTCTAATCATGCCCAAGTAAACCCTTTTCTCACCAAGTTATCTTCAACCAGTACTATTCAATACTGATTCCTAACTAGGCCTCATTTTATTTGTTCATTTCAAGAAATAAAATGAAACAAAGTTGGCTTATGATTTTTCCAGTATCTAGCTACTTATCTCAATTCTCTAACCTTATATTGTCAGACCACTAAAACATGTTTTCAGTGTTTCTCTCACCTCAAGTGTCATCAATGCACAGTTTAAACATGCATACATAATGATTTTCTGTAAAGTTTCCTTTACTAATACACCACAAGTCTTTCAACTCATTTCCAGTCTCTGGCCTTATTGACAACATATTAGAGAAATTAAAGTATAAGCAAATCATTCTGTTTATCAATAATTGCAATCACCTAACCGACGAATACCATGCTTTAATTTGGCTTTTGATTTCTGACATGTATAAATTGGATGGGAAACTGGAAATTCATCCCTGTTTTGGCACCTATGTCTCTAATGCAAAAAGGTAACCTGTAAATGGTTCATCTCTCAGGCCCAAGCTTACACTTATCAAGGGTATCAGAACTGGAAAGAGAATTTGATGCATGGCTAAGCTTAAAAATGCCTTTGTGGTCATTAGCCTAGTAAACACCTATTAACCTAGTTAAACATATTATTTATAGTCAAATATGAAATACAACCAATTTTAGCAAAGATATTTTCAATGAAACGCCAAATACAACTGCAATGTACTTAGAAAAATGTCACTATTTACTGCTGTAGAACACTTTAATAATCTTACAGACCTTAAATAATCTAGCACCAGTACAAAATAAAAGAGTAAACTCCAACTCAGTACCATGGCTGACAAAGGAAACAAAATAAAATCTTGATAAAAAGGGATAAGACCTAGAAAAATTAGTATAAAATATAACTCAAAATGCCTTCCAGCAATTTGGACATCTTAGAAACCTTGCAAAACTCCATGTCAAACAAGATAAGCAAACATACTATACCAGCCTACAAGACAAACATACAATAAACAACCCAAACTCATATAAACAACTCAAAATGTTTTTGGCGATTGCTAAATAAACTACTCCACCCTGGCAAGACCACTAGTCCCACTCCAAAAACAGACAATGTGACAGACTCTATACCCATATGGTTTAATTCTTACTTTATACAATCAATATTATCTCTCTTAGACACTAACGCATCTGCCCCTCTCATTCTACTGCTCTCCAGTCAAAACCACCCACACGTCTTCAGTTTTAGTCTAGTACCTACCTTGCTCTTAAACTAAAAACTACTTCTGTAGTTGTAGATCAACTACCATCAGGCTACCTTAAAAGGGTTGCAGAAGATATAGCTTTCCCTGTGTCCATACTAATTAAAAGGTCCATAGCAGGAAGATACGTTCCATCACTGTGGGAAAATTCCTATATCATAACCGCTACATAAATGCGACACATCTACAAAGTTTAATAACTACATACCAACAGCGATTCTCTCCCCCTTCTCTAAAATATTAGAGAAATGCATCCATGTGCAGCTGATGCAATACCTAACCTCAGATACCCTGCTCTCAGAAACACGTCTTTAGGCCCCAGCACAGCACGACTACTGCTCTACTACATTTTACCAATATAATAAACAGACCTAGAAATGATGGTCTGCTTGCGTCCACCTTGTTTTTAGACTCGTTAAAAGCACTTGATACTTTCTCTTACCAGCAAATGCTCATTCGACTCTCCTCAGCAGGACTTCACAATACTCCTTGTTGTGGTTCCTTAGTTACCTGCCTGGAAGGCAAAAAGTCATCAAATGGCAACAAACCTACTTGTCCTTTCAATCAGTTACTACAGATGTCTCTCAGGGCTCTCTTCTGGATCCTGTACTATTTAATATATTTATTAATGACCTCCACTCACCATGCTAGTTTAGTTCACTATGCAGATAACTCAGCATTAATATGTACGTCCTCAACAATAAATAAGCTCCAAGACATTACCCAAAAATCTTTCTCCTCTGTAGAAACCTAGCTCAAAGAATCAAACCTACTTAACCCTAAAAAAACTAAGTTAATGTTTTTTACCTCAAAAAGTTGCCAAAATAAAAAGTGATCTTTTACCATAAAGTCAACAAAAAATACTACTATTGAAACTGTAACTCATAGCAAACATCTAGGCATTATAATAGATGATAGTCTCAAATATGATCACCATGTACTGTACAATACTAAATCTACACACCAGAAACTAGGTTCCCTTTACAGGATCAAAGGGTACATTACAGATACTGCAAGGAAAACTCTAGCTACCCTTCTTACTGCTGACTTTCTTATACGGTGCTGCCAACCTAACTTAAACAATACTCAAAGAAAGAAACTTGCCTCCTGCTACAACGCAATAGCTAAGTTTGCCACCGTGTTCCTGAACCCATAGGTTGAAACCACACCAATCACTTCAAATCTATTAGAATAAATTAATAAATGAATAAATAATGACTATTTAATACAAAATTCTTATTTGTGTGGTTTCAACCTATGGGTTCAGGTCTCTGTGTATTTAAAAGTCTGGCTGCTTGTACCTATTGTTCTGCTAAAGTATCTTTTATTGATGAAAGCACTTAACCTGGTAATAAAGAGTGTGTTTTCCATTTACCCTGCTGGTGCATTTTTTGGTATTCGTGTTCGACTGTACATCAGTTTTGCCACTCATTTGTTTTTTAAAAATAAAAATAAATAAAGTAATGATGTCTTTAGAGTTTTGATCCATATTATAAGTGCACCAAGACACTTCAGGGATTGGCTTGAAACAGATTTGTCATACTGCCAATGTCTGAAAACTTTCTTTAGGTCACGTCATAAACTGGATTTCTACCTTGTGTTTTAAAATGGTCTATGTATACATTTTTTAATCTAATTATTGATTTATAAACAGGCAGAAAACCTTTAAGTTGAGATTGATCAATCCCTATGCATCATGTAAGTTTGATGAACAGGTAATAGCAAGTCCAGAAAAAACAACCATGCCAAATACTGAATTAATTTATATATGGACTGAGTACAGTTTGAAAGGTACCATCTTCTTGTGCTACTTATATAGTCCCTATAAGAAATTTAACCTTCTTCAAGCCCACCAAAACTTGTATGTGGACATTCAGAGTACATTAGATTTTTTAAATAATATAGAAATAGTATCCATTTACAGTGTAAAGGAAAATGAAGTAGATTAGCATACGTATTTAACGTGTATGCATTCATATGAGTAGTACAAATCCTGTATGTTCTGATAGAAAGAATATCTGTAAAATGAATTAGAATGATAAAACCATTGTGACATCATTAAAGGCCTCTTTTTTCTTACTGGTTTATTCTTCTCTAGATGTACCACTAGTTTTACCATCCATCATAAATTCTTTACCTGTTCCACATCTTAGTAAGTAATAAAAGTCAGGCAATCTTACATTCAATCAATGAGTCATTTCCATCCATCTGATTTCTGAGCATTGCCACATCCATGCTTCATTAATGCTACTATCAATGGCTTGAGACTGCCAAACCCATGTGCTCCATTTGTATGGCCACTGGTTCTATGTAGGCCATCATCTGCTTAGAAGTATACTGTACCGAATCCCTCCACCCACTAAGAATAAGCCAGCATAAACTAGTCACTCATCCTCCATCCCTGCTTGGCTTTTCCAGCATGCAAGATGCTAATTGAACCTGAGCCACCTGTGTCATAGCCAGTGCTTTATTTTTCTAAGCCACACAGACAGGTGCCTCTATGAATAAATTATCAACTGTCATATTTCATGAAAAAGTATTCACAAACACAGAGGAAAACTATCTCTAGTACAGTTCCATCAATCATGGCTATTAATACAGGAGAGAATTTATCTATAATCCATAATCTGCAGTAATTCTTCAAGTACAGTATCCCAGGGCAGACTTCTGCATGTGTGGTTTCATGCGCATTAATGTATTCCAGTGCAACCACCATACATGGACACCCAATTATGTCATGCAGGAGGTGTTTCTATCTATATTAGAGATAAATTCACCTCCCATCTAGTTAAACTGGACAAATTTATGAAACTATACCCAAGTTCAGATTTCTGTAGGTAAGACCCCCATTCAAGTGATAGCCAGTTTTAGATCCCCCTCCATGGGTCATGATGCTCACAAAGCCTACTTGACCAAACTGGAGTCAATCCAAACATTCCCAAACACTCTGGTTATGGGAGATTTTAATTATCCCACCATCAACTGGGAAATGTACTCCAGCCCTAACTCACCAGTGCAAAAGTTCCTTTACTTTGTTAACTCAAATGTTCTGTAACAAAATGTTCATACCCAAACAAGAGAAACAAGTATACTAGATCTGGTCCTCACTAACATGACAAGTAGATGCACTGCCATAACTGTTGGACCCTCATTAGTTAAATGTGGCCACAAATCAGTCACCTTCAAGCTGGCACTAATACCAGAACTCACAAAGGCCAAAGTCAGACTAAAAAACTTCAAAAGTGTAAACTGTACCCTCCTAGGGGAAGGTATAAATGCAATCCAAGCACCACTCACAGCTGGAAGTGGTACTACACCAAACATTGCACTAAAGCCCTGTACAATCACTTGCATAAGTGTATAGACTCATCTGTTCCAGAAAGAGTCAAAGCTAGAGTCCCAAGTAAATAGAAGCTGCCATGGCAGGCATCCAGCTTCCAAAAACTTTACAACAAATGCAAAAAGCTGCTGTCCAAGAAAACAAAGGTGAGGCCCCATCTGTGTAAAAACACCCTCCTCAGCCTCAACACGCAAATAAAACAATATGTCAAATCTTCAAAGGGCATTTTTGAGAAAAACTTAGCAAGCACAGCCAAGGATAACCATAAGGTCTTTTACAGCTACGTACGTAGCCTAAAAGGTAGGACCCAAGCATGTAATGAGTCACTAACAGTATCACACACACACACACACACACACACACACACACACACACACACACACACACACTGACTCAACAGAGATAGCAAACCTGCTAGCGGATAGGTTTGGTGAAAATTTCACTCCCTAATCCCCTTCAAACTTATCACAAACCTTCCCCCAAACCCCACCCCCCACCCTTCATATCTGAAGACCAGATCATTAAAGCTTTGTCCAAGGCAAAAAACACAGCTCTACTGCAACAGATGGCATCCCAGGCTGTCTTCTAAACAGGCTAAAACATGAACTAGCATCACCATTAAGTGCCCTTTTCAATGACAGTCTAACCACAGGCTTTGATTCTGTGGTATGGAGAACAGCAACAGTTATTCCCCTCTTCAAAGGTGGCCTAGCAACAGACCCGGGTAGTTATAAGTATAATTACAATTATAAGTCTGACCAGCCTCATCTGTAAGGCCATGGAATGTATCATTATGGATGACCTTCAAACCAACCCAATTCAGCTTCTTCAATCACAGATACTGCCTGTTAAAGCTGGTGGATTTCTTCAAAAATGTGACCAGGGCCATTAATGAGGGCAAATCTGTACAAACAGCATACCTTGACTTGACAAAGACTATGAACACAATCCCACACTCAGGCATTACTAATAAACTTAGCAAACTAAATGTAAGCCCCTTTGTTTTAAGATGCATTGCCAACTGGCTCACAAACTGGACACAAACTATCAAAGTGGGCGACTCCACATCAACCAGCAGACATGTCTCCAGTAGAGTGCCACAAGAGTCGGTGCTGGCTCCACCCTACTGTTTGGTATATACTTCTCAGAAGTTCAGGCCAAAACTAAGAGGTTGTGACTGACCAAGTTTGCAGACAACTGCAAACTAGGTGCAATTACTGAATCCCCAAATTATGTCCGTATACTCCAGGAGGATCTTACGCAGTGGTGTCTTAGTCGCAGTCTCAAAATGAATGCAAAGAACTGCATCAACATTCTCTTTGGTAAAAATAATGTCCCTTCACACTATCAAATCAACAACAATACCTTAAGTACCTACAAAGTGGTAAGGGATCTGGAATCACAAGTTCACTGCAACCTTAACTTTGACAACCATGTGTCTACTGTAGTAAGGAAGGCTTTCTACGTAGGTCACTTGATTAGTAAAGACATCATCTCAAGCACAAAGGAGGTTATAACCCATCTATACTCGGCTCTAATCAGGTGCATAATTCAGTACAATGCCCCATTCAGCATGTACTGCATAAAGCACTAGCGGCAATTCGAGAGACTTTAGAGGTTTTTAACAAAGATCGGGACTCCAGCACAAGCCTTACGCAGACCGACTAAAGTCCCCTGTCACTATACTCTGTATCATTTTGACATCTTAGGGGAAACTTATGCCTGGCTTACAGATCAATCTCATACCCAAACCTAATGAACTTGCTGCATATCCTTAAATCAAACGGAACTAGAGCTACCCATTCCAGGGACCTAAATATGGCCTGCGACTTAAATAGAATATGCTGGAAGGACAGAATTTGTGACCCAACAACTGCCACATCTTTGTAATAGGCTACAAATTCATGTAAAAAGAGCACCTCTATAACACTGTTCAAAAGGACCATGGAAGAATGGATGGGACACTGTGTATTCTTACCAGGGGTAGTGCCCACAACCCTAATGGACATGGGCAGTCTTTAATAAATGCAATCCTGGGTATACACTAGATAATCTATGGTATTACATTGAGATAAAACATCTAGGCTTGAAATGACCTCCGGGTCGATACCTTAGTAACCTCCTATGATCCCATGAAACCCCATCTTAGGATCAACTCTATAGTGTTCATAGATAACAACCTATTTATTAGTTGTTAAAGCAGGCTTGTATCCCAAGTTTTAAATAGGGCATAAGAGTTTTTTCTTTGTCTTCAATTTTGAGAAGACCTATCTTTGAGTTGTGGGGGTTGACACTACAGTATGGGTAGGTAACCATATCAAATGTCGGGGCTTGCAACAGTGAGTCCCAGAACTTGGAGTCTAGATGATTGAAAATACATACTTACATATACTAAGTCTGAGATTACTGTTTGCAAGAATATTCTCTTTTCTCCAAGGTTTGATAATCTCAGACTTGGCATATATAAGTTTGGTGTGGGGTGGCTTGCTCCCCATGTGCAGGGGGCAGGTACAGGAGGTCTTGCTTCCTGAAAAAATAAGTTTAAAGGAGAAAAGCAATATAATATATAGTGTATGTTGTGAGTCCCAACATTTTAATAGATAGCCACTTGAGGATCTACCCAGAGTGCCAGATGACCCAGCTGTGGTTCTTCAGTATTCATTCCATTTCTCCCTTCCCTACTGAACTTCTGATGTTGGGCTTTTTTTAAGACAAGTTAATAGGAGAGTAGTTAACACAACAGCTTGACCCCATACAGAAAATGGGGAAAAGGGGGTTGATGATGATTAATAGTAGCGTAGATATGTGTGTCTGCCCCACAACACCAAGGCAGTCATTTTGAAAACATTAAAAGTCATATCATGGCATTTTTGTTTGTTTTTATTTTTATACCAATAAACCACAAAGCGTTCCATCTGAAAACAGCAAAATAATAACATAAACAACTATATACACCACTGTACAATAATTGTATAGTGCAGACTATCTATAAACAAAAAAGTAGGAATAGATATGTAAGTAGCATGCATCATTATTAAGAGAGTGTATCGAACATAAGTAGTTGCTACCATAAGGATTTGAAGATGGTGCCAAAGTTAATAACTCTGTTTAACTTTACTTAAAGAAAATCTCTGCTGCAGCAGTTGATAACGTTTTTTGCACAAGTTATTCTGTATTTACACATGCCCTTTATTGTAGGCAACCTAGGGTCCTTCCAGTGTAAGGCAATGTAAAGTCTCACTACTGCTGCTGGAAATGTTATAATAAATAATGTAACAGTATGATGAGGTTATAATGGCATAGCCACCAGAATTTTATATTCATTTGATAGCACATCCCATTACCTGCTCTGCCAAGTTAATTACTTACCTCCACAAAGTCTGTACAGATGAACATGCCCAAAATGTATGACTGAGGGCTAACACACAAATACGGGGCTATATAACCTAAATCTTTACTCTTAGCAGGAGACCAATAAAAATTATAAAGACATTTAAAATGGTGAACAAACTCAGTGGGAAAACTAGATGATGCAGTGCATGATGTAAAGAAGTTGTACTTCCCAAAGCATTCAAAATGTGTTTTCCATTTTCATTCTTCCTCAAAGTATGGGTTCAGATCTGATACTTGGATCTGACTCAGCTGTTATTCTAACTAGTGGCCACCAATAAATTCTCAAGCTCCTTCGCTACCCATAATGCACCACCTCTAAAAACCCTCAGCTCTTGTTTGCAGCTTAACATGAAGGCCATAAAGAACTGTCATAATTACAATTCAGCACATGGGACATGTGGTGCCCCGAGAAATTCATTAGTGAAAAATGGGGGTTGATGGAGAGTAGGGAGTTGAGGAAGAATGAAAATGGGCAATACTTATGGAACATTATGGTGAGTACATAACTTCTTTATCTGATGATGTCAACTTTCATTCTTCTTCAGCCAGTAGGACAGAGTCCCCAGCTATCTAAATTCCTGTGTGGATTTTAATGAGGGATATTCCTGAGTACGGTTGAGGTAAAGGTCTCTTTTTTTCTCGAGACCGGATCCAATTTGTAATGAATGAAAAAGGTATTATGATTTGACCAAGTAGTTGTCCCATGACTAGACTCCATGCATAGTCTAGACTGGAATATAGTGGAAGTAGTCATAGGTGTAGTTGAAACAGCTTGTACTGGTTTGTTAGGGGGGGAGTGGTCTTAGGTGTAGTTGAAACAGCTTGTACTGGTTTGTTAGGGGGAAATTCAATTTAGTGGAGACAAAATATAATCTGTCAACTGCTTGTTTATAGTTACATTTGTGACCAATTTGCCCATTTTGCGATGTGTCAAGGAAGCTAAGAATTTATCTGTATTCCTTAGATGTTAGTTCTGTGCAGGTAGAAATGCCATTATATAAAAACATCTAATAAGTGCAGCATATACTCTTCTTTATTTGAAAAGTCTGAGAAAAAATAACGTCAGATTAATTTGGTTGTTTAATGCTGGATTCTAGCACTGCCTTCAGTTGGGAGGAAGCATCGTTATGTGAAGTGCCCCTATCCATGTGGAACAACAAGATGGGGACTTAGAATATAATGCTTGTAGTTCTGATGTTATCCAATGGAAGGAAATGCAACTATAGGGATAGAGTTCCAGGTAAATAATTTTAGATTACATTTGACTGTAGTCTGAAAAGAAGACTGTGCCAAAGTTCGCTATACCAACTCTATATCCCATGGTGATATGGGTTCTTTGTAAGGAGTTCTAAGTAGTAGAAAACCATTATAAAATGCTTTGCAAAGTTGAGAGGAAGCCAGAGAAGAATTCTGAAAATCTACATAGAAATTCGATAAAGGTTGTGAGTAGAAGTTAGACATTTGATAAACTAGCACCCTCTTAAAGCAAACTGGCTAGAAATTCA